>NC_089279.1:7098808-7398808 GCF_963678975.1 Dysidea avara | reverse complement strand
AAATGAACCTATAAGGCTGATAGCTCACATTTGTAGGCATGTACTTCTGATACAAAATAGCTATATATTTCATGATTACCTCTGCACATTTCAAGGGCTGATGGGGTAAAGGAGGGGACAACTTATGAGATATACACAAGTAAGTTTGAAGCCATCATACAACAGAAAATGTATAAATCTAATCCAAAACAGCTAAGCTGTAAAAAAAGAGTGCAGCCCTCAAAAAGGCTGTGATGGTAGGTTAATGGTAAAAAAAAAATTAATCACGACGATTCAGGTGAATTTTGGTGCCGCTTGGTCTTGGCAAAAAATACACCTGAATTGTCATTATTAAAATTTTTACCATTAACCTACCATCACAGCCATTTCTTGGCCGCCACCTTAGATTTCACATCTTTTTCACCATATAGCCTTTTTGAGGGCCACACTCTTTTTTTACAGCTTGGCTGTTTTGGATTAGATTTCACTTCTTTTTATATTTGTATACCCTAAAGCCAGCCTATGACCGGCTTTGGGGCTTATTAAACCTATTTTTTTTCTTTACCACAGGAAGAAGAAAAGATGAAGCAGATGTTCAATACTTTAAATATTTCTGACTTTATCAGTAAATGTACAACTTATATATATAATACGTATATTTATTACAGAATTATCTACATGATGGTTTCTTTTTAACTGAACACTCTACAAGGTGACTTCTTCTAGCTGATGTCTATACAGGGTCACTTGTTTGTAGTTGAACTTTCTACATGATAATTTCTTTGTAGCTGAACTCTCTACATGGTGGTTTCTTTGTAATTGAACTCTCTACAAGGTGACTTCTTCTAGCTGATCTTTCTACATGGTAATTTGTTTGTAGCTGAACTCTCTACAATGTAATTTCTTCTAGCTGATCTCTACAGGGTGAATTGTTTATAGCTGAACTCTCTACAAGATAACTTCTTCTAGCTGCATGATCTCTCTACAGCTGCAGGGTGTTTTGTTTGTAGCTGAACTCTCTACAGGTGATTCGTTTGCAGTTTATCTCTCTACATGATGGTTTTTTTTGTAGCCGAACTCTCTACAATGTAATTTCTTCTAGCTAATCTCTGTACAGGGTGAATTGTTTGTAGCTGAACTCTCTACAAGGTAACTTCTAGCTGATCTCTCTACAGGGCGATTTGTTTGTAGCTGAACTTTCTACATGGTGGTTTCTTTGTAGCTGAACTCTCTACAAGGTGACTTCTTCTAGCTGAACTATCTCTTTCCGTATAGTTGAACTCCCTACAAGGTAGCTTCTTCTAGCTGATCTATCTACAGAGTGAATTGTTTGTTACTGAACTCTCTACAGGGTGATTTGTTTGTAGCTGATCTCTATACAGGCTACTTGTTTCTAGCTAATCTCTTGAATTCTCTTCAAGGTGACTGTAGAGAGTTCAGTTACAAAGAAACCACCATGTAGAGAGCTCAGCTACAAACTAGTGACCTTGTAGAGACATCAGCTAGAAGAAGCTACCTTGTAGAGAGTTCAGCTACAAAGAAACCATTCTGTAAAAAGCTCAGCTGCAAACAAATCACCTGTACAGAATTCAGCTACAAACAAATCACCCTGTAGAGAGATCAGCTAGAAGGAGTTACCTTGTAGAGAGTTCAGTTACAAAGAAACCACCATGTATAGAATTCAGCTACAAACTAGTGACCCTGTAGAGACATCAGCTTGAAAAAGTTACCTTGTAGAGAGTTCAGCTACAAAGAAACCATTCTGTAAAGAGCTCAGCTGCAAACAAATCACCAATATACAGAATTCAGCTACAAACAAATCACCCTGTAGAGAGACCAGCTAGAAGAAATTACCTTGTAGAGAGTTTGGATACAAGGAAACCATCATGTAGAGAGTTCAGCTGCAAACAAATCACATGTAGAGAGTTCAGCTACAAACAAATCTCCCTGCATAGTGCAGTACATAAGCCCTTAAAATTGACATAATCGTTCACTTTTTGATAAAAGCACCAATTTTTTTACAGAGTATATGGAGTGTGCACTAAGTGTTTTAAGAAGGGAGGCATGTAAAAAGTCCTCAGGAACACCCCTTTTTGCACCCTGACAAGAAAACTATTTGTTACTATTAAAAATCAATCATGTTTTTATCAAGTTAACTGCTGGGCCTAGTATCATAGTAGTACAAAGCATACAGCTGGAACATAATAGCCTATTAGTAATCTATAAAAAAAACAACAAATAGTTTTCTCACCTAGGCAGTAAACAAAATCACTAAAATTTCCATTTGCAGGGATTCTGTTAAAGTTTTGGACCTTCAATGCTAACGATTGTGTAGTACTTAGTGTTGTTTTAGTACTGCTAAATCATTTTAGTTTGATTCTAGTTTTAGTACTATTAGTTAGCTGTAGTTTTAGTTAGTTTAGTTCTAGTACCCCTAAATACCTGCAATTTTAGTTGGTTTTAGTTCTAGTACTCTCAGCTAACCATAGTTTTAGTTAGTATTAGTTCTAGTACCCAGCTCTTCTGTAATTTTAGTTAGTATTAGTTGCAGTACCCAATTTTAGTTAGTTTTAGTTAGTGTACTACTAGTATGTTCAGATTTTATTACAATCTGAATCTGAATCAGTGAAGCCAAATTCAACCCTTGCCATACAGAGGTTATTAATATACCCAGTTGCACACTTTCACACATCTATTGCACAGCAAGAATTTAAATTATATTTGAATGTACATTTTGTTCTTTCGCAAGAATATCTAGATTATGGTTTGTTAAACGATTTCTTTTACCTCTGGTAACCTCTCCCCCTGAAGAAAAAAATTCTCTCAACAGGAGCTGATGATGCAGGTGTTGCGAGAATTTTGCAAGCAGTTAAAGCCAGATCTGGAAACTCATTTTTTTCTTCTGCCAAAACTCAAAAGGATCGATTTTTTATCATCTTTACTAACTCTGCATTCTATGTACCGATTCAATTGTTGCTCCTCCAGCGATATTCTGGTTGATATGTTCTCTTGATGGTCCTGTTCATCGTCTTCTTCATCTAGCAGTCTACTGAGTCGATCTAAATGTTTAAAGCGTTTTGCAGGTGGGGGCTGTCCATCTTGATCATCATTTGAAATTGGCAAATTAATTTCTTCATTGTCATTTTCTTGACTTCCTGGTGACGATTGTTCCGTTTCTTCAGCGTGTCTGTTAATATGCATTAGTTGTAATATGAACTCTTTTGCCTTTTCTAGCTGTTTATCATTCAGTATCTTACGATATGCAGGGTTTACCAAAGTGGTTGCTACATAAACTGGATCAAAATTAGGCATATCAGGATTGGTAGCAAACATAAATCTTTGATTTAAATCGATAAGCATTCTCCTGCATACTACAGCTACTCCACTGGTTTTGCACATTTCTTCAAAGTGCAGGTTTAGTTCTTTAAGGACAGGAATAACCATTGCAATGGTTGTGCTGTTTTCGGCTGAAGTGATGTTAGTGTGGTGAGCAAATGGCTGAAGTAGTTGTTGAATGAATTCTAAATGCTTCCACTGTGTTGCAGTAAGGTTGTCCCAGGCAAGTTCATCAAGACTGGCCTTTAAATTTTTTACCACAAACTGAACCATCATTAGTTTTTACATCACACACACTTTTGTCATTGATCTTATCAAACCTAAAGTAGCCCCATACTCCACTTGACTTTGGTCTTCCACCTCCACTTGCCATTTTATACAAATAAACAAATGCTTTAAATAATTGAGTTTAAATAGCAGAAAGAAAAATGCTTAATCAGCAGAATCAATGGTAACACATTTGTGGTATGTGTATCATTTGCAAGCATCAACATCTTCAAAGAAAAGTGCTAATAGGAATAATCTTTTAGGCATAGGATTACATGAAACCTTTTAGTTAGTTCCAGTTCTTGAACTCAAAGTTGAAAAGGTTTTGGTTTAGTTTTAGTTTTTGAACCAGAAGTTTAAAGAATTTTAGTTTAGTTATAGTTTTTGAACCAAAATTATTCATAAATTTAGTTTAGTTCTAGTGTACCAAAACTAAAATTAAATAGCTGTACTAAAAGTGTATTTAGTTCTAGTACTTTAGAACCAAAACAACACTAGTAGTACTATGTACAAGGATCATCCTGATGTGTATCGTTTCTTTATTAAAGGAGTATAACAAAAGTTATTTAATGCTAAAGTCACAGGTGGATATCTCAACAGAAAACCATGAACTACAGCAGTTCAATTATCAAGCACAGAGCTTGAACAAAAGGTCCCTTGTCCTTATACTGGGCACCATATGAAAGGTAATTAAATTTCTAGTTTAATGAAGGCAGTTGCAAGTTGTTTCAACATCTTGTTCTCAAGTTACAGCGCTTTCAATTCAGTGTAATATAGCATAAGCAAGAAAAGCACAAGGATGTGTCATAAGGTACTTCTGTAGTGAGGTTGACCGCCAGCAACTCTGGCCCGGAGGATGGGTCGTTACAGCGATTACACAGGATAGGATGATAACAGCAATATAAGAGCACGCACAATACTTCTCAATATCACAACTGACTCAAAGGTCAAGAAGACATACATGTACACTGTTTTCACTATATGTGTTGATACCTATACAAAGAATTACTTAGCTATGTTTGTCAGTGTGTGCACGTTCTGTTACTCCACTACACATGCCCCTTCTTTATAAGGACATGTCTCATGTCAGTCATCTCGGTATCGAAGTGGTCTTTGACGATTCTCTCTCTGTGGATACCGATGTCTCATATTATTAGATTGCTGAACTGAATTATCCGCCTGGTTGTTTAAAACAATAGGAGCATTGTTCTGTTCTGTCACGTCATCATCTTGGTCAACTAGTTGCAGTACAGTTCCCGGTGGTACAACAGTAGAATTTTCCAATGCTGTGTCCTCATTCATTTGGGCATTGTCTTGGGAATTGTTGCTGGTACTGGTTTGAGGCCTTGGTCTCATGTCTGGTGAGCAGGGTTTTAACCGCTCAAAGTGTACCACTTGTCGCTTCCTGTTTTGTGTGTGTTGTATCCTGTACACCTGATCTGAAAGTTTCTTAACCACTTTGTAAGGACCAGTCCACGGACAATGTAACTTTTTTGACTTCTTTTTGCCTACCATCGGTGTACAAAGCCATACCAAATCTCCTTTTTCATAAGCTCTCCCATGAACTCTGCTGTCATAATTTTCTTTCTGTCGGCAAGCAGCTCCCAGTGAATGCTTTCGCGCATTTTTGTAGCTGTGTTCTAGTGAAGATCGAAGGTTTTGTATGTACTCTGGAGGTGTTGTGGTTGCTGAGGCAGGGTCGCCATAGATGATGTCTAGTGGGATTTTTGCTTTTCGCCCAAACATTAAATAGAATGGGGAAAACCCAGTGGTGGCATGTTCTGATGTATTGTATGCAAAACACACTTTTGCTAGGTGAGTTTCCCAGTCATCTCCATATTCATCAATCATTGTGGCTAGCATCGCAATTATGGTCCTGTTAAGTCTCTCCACCTGGCCATCACCTTGTGGATGATAGGCTGTCGTATGGGTTTTCTTGATGTCTAGTAGTTTACTGATTTCCTTTACTAAAATGGACTCAAATTGTGCCCCCATATCAGTGTGAAATTGTTCTGGTACTCCAAAGCGGCAGAACATGTTGTCGATAAGTTTATTTGCAACGGTTTTAGCCTCCTGATTTGGGATTCCATAAGCCTCTGCCCATTTAGTAAAATAATCGGATACTACCAGGATATATTTATTACCTGTGCTACTTTTAGGTAGGGGGCCCACAATGTCTGCAGCAAGCATTTGGAGTGGGTATCCTCTCTCCTCCTTTTGTAGTGGTGGTCTTTGCTTCTGGTTTGGCTTTTCCCTGGCTGCACAGTGAGGGCAATTTTGACACCACTCTTTGACACTTTGAGAATACCCTGGCCAGTAGAAACGCTCTTGAAGCTTCTTAAAAGTTCTATCTTCACCCAAGTGTCCTGCCATCCTTCCTCCATGTATTTCATCCAGTATTGAGCTCTGCTGCTCAGTAGGAACTACCAATTGCAGGTGTAACTGGCTGCCCTGTGTATTCTCATATTTCCTGTAGAGCACTCCATGCTGGATAGTAAGCTGCTCCCACTGTTGTGAGAGCGTTGTGACTTCTCTGGGGAAGCGCTTCAACTCATCAGGAAGCAATTTATCTCCTTTTTCTTTTGCTGTTAAAACAGGGCCAATGATTTCATCCTGTATCTGTAAATGTCTTAACTCAAGATCGGTGGTGGACAGTTCTCTCTCAGGTGTTAATAATGTTGTTGCAACTTGTATCTCAGGCTCACTAGTAGTGCACTCTGATTCTGGCCGTTGGCACTGACTACATGGATGGCGTGACATGGCGTCTGCATTAGTATGTCTCCTGCCTGGGCGGTGTACTATTTCAAAATTGTACTCTTGCAATTGTTCCACCCATCTAGCCAGCTGACCTTCAGGCTCTTTAAAGTTTTGCAACCATATTAGTGATCCATGATCAGTACGAAGTATAAACTGGTGCCCTAGCAAATAGGGTCGGAAGTGGTGAATGAAAGTCACAGCTGAGAGTAGCTCCTTCCTCGTCACGCAGTACTTCCGTTCACTCTTTGATAGAGAGCGGCTGGCATAAGCAATAACCACTTCCTGGTCTCCCTGTCTCTGTGATAGCACAGCCCCAATGCCTTCTTGGCTGGCATCTGTGTCCAATATGAATTCCTTTTTGTGGTCAGGATAGGAAAGGATAGGAGCAGTGGTCAGGCGATTCTTCAAAGCTGCAAAAGCTTCTGCACATTCTTTGGTCCACTTAAATGTTCGTCCTCGTTCAGTCAACTTATATAGTGGTTTGGCTAGTGAGGCAAAATTGCAGACAAAACGGCGGTAATAAGAAGCCAGCCCTAAAAACTGCTGCACTTCCTTTATGGTGGTAGGTGTTGGCCATCCTGAGACCTTCTTGGTTTTAGCTGGATCTGTGGCAATGCCTTGTCTGGACACCACATGCCCTAAATACAAAACCTCCTCTCGAAAAAGTACGCATTTTGCTGGCTTGAGGTGTAAATTAGCTTCTCGCAATCTCTGCAAGACTAATACCAGGTGCTGAAGGTGCTCCTCAAATGATTTTCCAAGCACAATGATGTCATCCAAATACACTAGGCACTTTGACCACTGAATACCTGCAAGGACTAAATCCATCAACCGTTGGAATGTTGCTGGTGCGTTGCAAAGGCCAAAGGGCATAACTTTAAATTCAAATAGTCCTTCATGTGTGGCAAAGGCCGTCTTCTCTCTGTCTCTTGGATCCATCTCAACTTGCCAGTATCCGCTTAAGAGGTCTAACGTGCTGAACCACTTTGAGCCATTCAGAGTATCCAGTGTTTCATCTATGCGAGGTAAAGGGTAGGCATCTCGCTGTGTTACTGCATTCAATTTGCGGTAGTCTATGCAAAACCTAACAGAACCATCTTTCTTTTGGACTAACACCACTGGTGAAGCCCATGGGCTCTTGGATGGTGTAATTACATCTTTGGATAGCATATCATTAAGCAATTTGCATACAGTCTCCCTATGGCAAAGTGGCGCCCTTCTTGGTGGCTGACGAATTGGTTGGGCTGTCCCTGTGGGGATTGTGTGTGGAAGCAGATCACTGTGGCCCAGGTCATCATCACCTGCTGTGAACACATCTGCAAATGCCAGTAGGGTACTGTACAGTGTTGTCTGTTGTGCACTGGTAAGTGTGTCTCCACTGTCAGTTACCATCTTCCACAAGAGCTCTTGTTTGTGGGGAGGGGCTTCAGGTATTTGAGTTAGGCTAGAGGTATGTAGGTTCTGTGACACACTAGCAATCTTAATAGAGTCATCTAATTGAGTAATCTGGCCTATTCTAGAATCTTTGTAGATGTTGACAACTTCTCCTGATAAGTTGGCTAATCGCAGTGGGACTGTGGTATTGTGGCCATCATAATGGGGTGTTACTACGGCTGTAGCAACCATGACAGTATCCTTAAGTGGCAAAGCTTCTAGTAACCAGTCGGCAGAGCTACTGATAATGTCTGTGGTGGCTACCTGCAATTGTAGCTCGCTAAACGGTGGGATGTTGATGGTCTCTTGGACTCTAACAGTAGACACAAGTGCATCATGTTGATCAGTGCCCTGTAACAGTGGTATGGCTTTCCCTGCTATGTGCAGCACCTTTTGCTCAGTGTTAATTACACACTTGACACTCTGTAAAAAATCTAACCCTAGTATGGCTTGAGTGCTTAATCCACTGGCCACTAAAATATCTGCCCTAAGCACCTCACCGGCTAGTGTGATGTCTATTGCTGCAGCACCATGGATTATGATAGGGCTACCTTCAACACCTGTCAACTGTGGACCAGTCCATGGTTCTAGAGTATTTGCATTTATGTCTATACCCTTAGATACCTGTTCCCATGCATCCCTGCTGAGCAGGCTTACTGATGCCCCTGTGTCTAGCATAAACTGCACTCTTACCCCTGAAACTACCCCAATCACATGGTATGCTTTGGCAGGATTTACTGCCAACAGATCAATAGCATTAATTTTACAATTATTTGACACATTGTTTACAACTTGCATATGTGAGTTACAGTCATTAGAATTAAGTTCACTTGTTGATGATTGGGTCTGTTGGTGGTGATCGCCCCCACGTGCCTGACCCTCGGCACTGGGGGCTTCTATTTTCCCTGCTTACGTTGACCATAGGTGGCAGCGCAACCCTTGGCAAAATGGCCCTCTTTGCCACACTTCCGGCAAATAATAGGCTCCTGGGGGCGGTTCATAGCTGTCTGATTCTGCTTGGGTGGAACTGGCCTACGTTCCATCAGTTGAGAAAGGGTGTGCTCCATCTGCTCCATTCGTATGGTGAGGGACTTTAACATCTCCACCATGTTATCTTGTCTCATCTGGATTGCTGCTATAGTAGCGGGGTTTTCTTCTGAGACATGACAGCCATTTGTAGTAGTTATAGCAGCTGCTACCGAGTTAGTAGGTCCGGACGTCAGGGATAAGTGTGTTTCTACCTCCAGTGTATACATCACGGCTTCGTCTAAATTCTTTGGATGTCGTTGACGGACGGTTAACGCAATCGTGGGCTTCTCTATCAATCCCAGGAAACGATCTAGAGATAACTGCTCTCTGGCCTTATCTTCTAAATCAGGGAACGCGCGGTCTGAGATAGCTCGAAGATCATCGGCTAGGTCTCCCCATGATTCCTTCTCCCGTCGTTTCCTAGCCTGAAATTCCGCTGCGTATAAGTCCCTCTTGCTACTAGGCTCAAAACGTTGACGTAATGCGCATGTGGCTTTCTCATATGTTGATTTCGCCTCTTGACTCAGGCGTTCCCATGCTGTCTGCGCCTTTCCTATCAGCCTTACTTGGAGCCATAAAAGACGAGCGGATTCATCCCATCCATTAATCTGAGCCACACTATCGAAGTGAGCAATCCACTGGTCCCACCTACTACTCGCCTCTCCGTTATATGGTTCTGGCGTTATCACAGGACGATTAATTGTAACACTACGAGTACCTTCATGGCTGTCTCCAGGTCCCTGAGGCTGTAGTGACATGTCTGCTGCGAACGGTAGACCACGTGATCACCACGCTTCTAATTGTCGCACGTGTCGGTGTGTCTAGACGATGTCAGGAGAACGAAAGAACACAACTCTGGTCGGCTAACCTTTCCTGGTACCGTTAATCCAAATCTATGCCACGGTACAACAGCGTTTTCACCTTTGGTTCAAGTTATAAACTGCCAGGACTACGCCAGTTGTAGTGAGGTTGACCGCCAGCAACTCTGGCCCGGAGGATGGGTCGTTACAGCGATTACACAGGATAGGATGATAACAGCAATATAAGAGCACGCACAATACTTCTCAATATCACAACTGACTCAAAGGTCAAGAAGACATACATGTACACTGTTTTCACTATATGTGTTGATACCTATACAAAGAATTACTTAGCTATGTTTGTCAGTGTGTGCACGTTCTGTTACTCCACTACACTTCTTAGTGCTCAAAATCTCACTTCATTGGAACCCAGCTCCTTTATGCTTATTTTGAGCATTATCACAGCACTAAGAAATGCCTTAATACTCATCTGTGTGCTTTTCTTGCTTATGCTATATTACACTGAATTGAAAGCGCTGTAACTTGAGAACAAGATGTTGAAACAACTTGCAACTGCCTTCATTAAACTAGAAATTTAATTACCTTTCATATGGTGCCCAGTATAAGGACAAGGGACCTTTTGTTCAAGCTCTGTGCTTGATAATTGAACTGCTGTAGTTCATGGTTTTCTGTTGAGATATCCACCTGTGACTTTAGCATTAAATAACTTTTGTTATACTCCTTTAATAAAGAAACGATACACATCAGGATGATCCTTGTACATAGTACTGCACAATCGTTAGCATTGAAGGTCTAAAACTTTAATAGAATCCCTGCAAATGGAAATTTTAGTGATTTTGTTTACTGCCTAGGTGAGAAAACTATTTGTTTTTTTATAGATTACTAATAGGCTATTATGTTCCAGCTGTATGCTTTGTACTACTATGATACTAGGCCCAGCAGTTAACTTGATAGAAACATGATTGATTTTTAATAGTAACAAATAGTTTTCTTGTCAGGGTGCAAAAAGGGGTGTTCCTGGGGACTTTTTACGTGCCTCCCCTTCTTAAAACACTTAGTGCACGCTCCGTATACTCTGTAAAAAAATTGGTGCTTTTATCAAAAAGTGAACGAATATTTGGCTTAGGCGCTGGACTAGTAGAGAGATCAGGTAGAAGAAGTTTCCTTGTAGACATTTTAGCTACAAACAAATCACCCTGTAAAAAGATCAGCTAGAAGAAGTCACCTTGTAGAGAGTTCAGTTACAAAGAAACCACCATGTATAGAGTTCAGCTATAAACTACTGACCTTGTAGAGACATCAGCTAGAAGAAGCTACATTGTAGAGAGTTCAGCTACAAAGAAACTATTCTGTAAAGAGCTCAGCTGCAAACAAATCACCTATACAGAATTCGACTACAACAAATCACCCTGTGGAGAGATCAGCTAGAAGGAGTTACCTTGTAGATATTTCTGCTACAAACAAATCACCCTGTAGAAAGATTAGCTAGAAGAAGTCAACTTGTAGAGAGTTCAGCTACAAAGAAACCATTCTGTAAAGAGCTCAGCTGCAATCGAATCACCTGTACAGAATTCAGCTACAAACAAATCACCCTGTAGAAAGATCAGCTAGAAGAAGTCAACTTGTAGAGAGTTCAGCTACAAAGAAACTATTCTGTAAAGAGCTCAGCTGCAATCGAATCACCTGTACAGAATTCAGCTACAAACAAATCACCCTGTAGAAAGATCAGCTAGAAGGAGTTACCTTGTAGAGAGTTCAGTTACAAAGAAACCAACATATCATGAACCACGATAGTGGGTTCATAATAGGGATCGCAGTGGAATTTTTGAAAATCCTAATAGAGCAGTCACCTAAAACCAGCCTTAGAAAGCAGTCTCGAGCATAAAACAACACTCAGAAGTCTTATTATCAAACACTGAACTCAGACAAATGGTGATATAGCAGTAAAATCTAGACAAAATTTGGAAACATTCAAAAATTGCGAATTTTACGCGACTTGTTCGTACGGGTTAAGTTCTTCTTCGCCATCGCCTGCTGTTCCGTATACGGAAGAAGCCGTAGAAGAACAAAATTACGGGATCTTGTGTACTCAGGATGCGTGTTATTCGACTATGGTATTTATAACGTTAATAGATGGCAGATTGAAGTTGTGCAGCACTCTTTTACCTTACAAGATCGCCATAATAGGGTCTCTAGTGAGCTGCCCGTCTTCGCTACGAGAAGCCGTTCAAGCGCGCATGCAAGGCATCCACGTTATTCTTCTTCCTAGCCATCACAGTGAGTGCTTTGTTTGTCCATTATATAGGTGGAAGATAAATGGTAGCGCTGATATCATGGCTGCTTTTCACACGCAAAAAAAGTTGGGTGGGGTATTCATTACAACCCTACCATTTAAAATATTTTGTGGTCTAACCACATATCATCAACAACCCTCCCATATGGTATCCATGTCATAAACAACTTGCAGAATGTGAAGCCTGACAGTCTTATATGGGAGGATTGTGTGCTACTGTGCTTATGTCACTAACTAGCTACTGTGTACTTATTTTAGCACATTCTTCGATCAGCTAGTGACATTGACAGTTGCAAACATTTAGCTATGACCACATGCTAACCATACTTTGCTGACTATACCTATGGTGTCGCACTTTATGACACACTGCTGCTAGCCTAGGCTTTCCAGGGCTAGAGCCCAGTCTAAGTCCTGGCAATTAAAACTCAATAAGCCAGTTTAAAATACTCCTACATGGGTAATGACTGCCAAATCCCTGGTAATCATGTAAGACTGGCTACGCCATGCACTGGCCACTAGTAGTGACATTGTGATTTGTACATGCAGACACCGGCATAGGAAGACTTTTCGGCCAAGCCTAGCCATCTCCTGTTTGCTTGATTAATACCAACTCACAGTGTTGCTGCTTTATTCAGCCCTGTTCATACGTGTATTTATACAAAGGTGTTGTAAAGCGTCATCGCTACTAGTAGCACTACAGCTACAATGTATATAGCTATCTCTTCACTACCTATTCTGCTAGACAACTCTACACCTATAATGCATGTGCTTGATGTATGCATCATTATATCATGTGAAAATTTATCTTCTCTTTTGAAAAAAAAAATTGGACTCTACAGGAATAATAACACTAACAGTTACCATTCTTATAACTTGTATCATAGAGCTTCATTCTTGTCCTTCTGTTAAACACCTAAGACATCTTGTTCTTCTTCAAGTCTCCTGTGCTGTCATCAACACTGTCTCCTGTATGATAGGTGCACAATCAGTAATTCTTCTGACAGATAGGTAGCTCATATAGCAGTGTGTTTTCAGCAACGGCACCAAGTGTGACGATGATGGTTCAAACACTGAGTATAGACTAGGAATTAATGTATCCTGCTTTATATTTTGTGTGTGTACAAATCAGGATGAAAATACAGTCTTTATCATAGATTACAAAATTAATATTGCATTAACATATCTAATGAGTTAGCCTTTTAAACTAAGGAATCTCTGTTAGCTTACTACACTAATGTATCAATTAACTTATAATCCGTAAATGGATTTGGAATAAAGTACACAAACTAGACATATTAAAAATTTCGCTGGAATAGTAATGTAAACCACAAATCCCTATTTTGACTCTGTCGGTGGTAATGTAAACCACAAACTCCTATTTTGACTCACTTCAAATTGACAGAGCATGTAACTAAAAATTTATGACAGAGAGTCAAAATAGGGATTTGTGGTTTACATTACCACCCTCAGCGATCCCTTCTTGTTTCGTGACTTTTTAGCGATCCCTATTTCTTATTTTAAATTTTTAATATGTCTAGTATAGAATTCAGCTACAAACTAGTGACCCTGTAGAGACATCAGCTTGAAGAAGTTACCTTGTAGAGAGTTCAGCTACAAAGAAACCATTCTGTAGAGAGTTCAGCTGCAAACAAATCTCCCTGTAGAGAGATCAGCTAGAAGAAGTTTCCTTGTAGAGAGTTCAGCTACAAACAAATCACCCTGTAGAAAGATCAGCTAGAAGAAATCACCTTGTAGAGAGTTCAGTTACAAAGAAACCACCATGTAGAGAGTTCAGCTATAAACTAGTGACCTTGTAGCAACATCAGCTAGAAGAATTTACCTTGTGGAGAGTTCAGCTACAAAGAAACCATTCTGTAAAGAACTCAGCTGCAAACAAACCACCATGTAGAGAATTCAGCTACAAACAAATCACCCTGTAGAGAGATCAGTTAGAAGAAATTATCTTATAGAGAGTTCAGCTACAAAGAAACCACCATGTAGAGAGTTCAGCTACAAAGAAATCACCCTGTAGAAAATTCAGCCACAAACAAATTTCCCTGTAGAAAGATCAGTTAGAAGAAGTTACCTTGTAGAGAGTTCAGCTACAAAGAAACTATTCCATAAAGAGTTCAGCTGCAAACAAAGCACCTGTACAGAATTCAGCTATAAACAAATCACCCTGTAGAGAGATCAGCTAGAAGACGTTATCTTGCAGATAGTTCAGCTACAAACAAATCACCCTGTAGAAAGATCAGCTAGAAGAAGTCACCTTGTAGAGAGTTCAGCTACAAACAAACCACCATGTAGAGAGATCAGCTAGAAGAAGTCACCTTGTAGATAGTTCAGCTACAAACAAATCACCCTGTAGAGAGATCAGCTAGAAGAAGTTACCTTGTAGATCGTTCAGCTACAAACAATTCACCCTGTAGAGAGAGGAGCTAGAAGAAGTCACCTTGTAGAGTGTTCAGTTACAAAGAAACCACCAAGGAGAGTTCTGTATGTATTATATATATAATATGTATATTTACTGATAAAGTCAGAAATATTTAAAGTACATCTGCTTCATCTTTTCTTCTTCCTGTGGTACAGAAAAAAACATATGTTAAAAAGTCCCAAAGCCGGCTATAGGCCGGCTTTTTGGTATACAAATACAAAAAGAAGTGAAATCTAATCCAAAACAGCCAAGCTGTAAAAAAAGAGTGCGACCATCAAAAGGGTATGGTAAAAAAAGATGTGAAATCCAAGGTTGTGGCCAAAATGGCTGTGATGGTAGGTTAATGGTAAAACTTTTAATAACAACAATTCAGGTGAATTTTGTGCCAATTGACCAAGCAGCACCAAAATTCACCTGAATTGTCATTAATTATTAACCTACCATCACAGCCATTTCTTGGCCGCCACCTTGGATTTCACATCTTTTTTCACCATAGCCTTTATGAGGGCCACACTCTTTTTTTACAGCTTAGCTGTTTTGGATTAGATTTATTATGGCATATGAACTACATAGTTTTTCCAATGTCTTAGGTTTCATAAGGCCATAAAAACCAGAGCCACAATAAGTAGGGTGAGTCATACATTGCTGTTCTTTTATAGTCAACAATAATGTGACTTCTGTATTGGATTATCTGACCACTCTATTACAATATTTTGATATCCTGTCTTCTTAGCAAGCCAGACATACCCAGGGGCGGATCCAGAGTTTCGAAAGAGGGGAGGCACCTTTCTGAAAACAGTTGAAGACCAAAAAAAAAAAAAAAAAAAAAAAGGTCACAACAATAATAGCTAGTTATCCTTACCTACTATATCACGTCTGTTATGTAAAATAAAATCCTATTTGTAGCTTCATAGGTAAGCTACACTGCCTCATGAACATTGTGACTGCTTTATTAGAGTAATTGACTGCTCTATTAGAGTATATCGATCTTGTATGCAATTTCTTGAAGGGGGGGGGGGGGGGGGCATTTGCCCCAAATGCCCCATCCTGGATCCGCCACTGATACCTGGAACTAACTGGTTATGGTTAATTTTTTTCTGCTCGGTATTAACTTACTTTCGTTTGGTTGCTCATGTAACTTGTAATATCTCCAGTATACACTAACTATTGCATATGCATGTACCTATAGCCCAATGCTGTTACTCTCTGCAGGCTTGCTCCATACATATATGCATGTTCATTGGCTGCCACATGCAGGTAGGAGGTGCGTATATTCTTACTAATGTTGCACATTGATTCCCTCACCATGTACATAACAATAATACCTTACTACAGTGGTTTTCCTGGCTTAACAGTACAGTAAGATAGATGTCATTGTCTAGGGCTCTTTGCAAGCTTTCCATGCCTCTGCTACCTACATATCTGCATTCTTAAGCAATTAAATATTTTGTTTGGTTGCTCATGTAACTTGTAATACCTCCAGTATAACTGTTGCATACCTATATAGCTCAATGGCTGTTGTTTTTTGCATGCAGGCTTGCTCCATGGTGATGCTCATGTATATGCATGTTCATTGGTTGCTGCATGCAGGTAGGAGGTGCGTATATCCATATCCTAGTTTAACGGTAGAACAGGTGTCATTGCCTAAGGTTCTTTGCAAACTTTCCATGGCTCTGCAAACCTATCTATTCTTCTTGTGCAATTAAATATTTACCAGCTTGTTTTAGCACTTCCATTATGCATATGAACAAAAGCTAAATTAGCAGAATATGTTACACACTGTTAGGCACTGTATCACATACAGGCACCAATGGTGCTAAATAGTAGCAATCTCCATCATGTAAAAGGAATAGATCACATGAAACCTTTTAGTTAGTTCTATGTACTTCTTGAACTTAGTTAAGTTTTCCAAATTTGTAAGCATTTAGTTCAGTTTTAGTTCTAGAACTATAATTGTACTTTAGTTCTAACAATTATGCTAGAACTTAAATTGCTGTACTGAAAGTAATTTAGTTGTAGTACCTACAAAAACACAACTATAGAACAGTATAAATGTGTAATGTGAGACTACGTCACATTGCTTCTTCCTTGATTCTTAGACAGCTAGGGACCCGCCTATTATGCTCATTATTTTACCTATTATGCTATGCCGCACTGCTCAAAATTTTGCCTATTGTGCTCAAATTAATGCTCAATATTTACCTATTATGCTCAAATTATGCATATTTATAACTCAGTTCCCATGTTTTTCTAGTAAATTTGCACTTTAAGGGAAAACAGTAAGTGGTTGAAGCACAGACTCTAAATCCTTGTTTGTCAAAATGCATGTCACAGAAAAGATCGATATACTCTAATAGAACAGTCAGCTGTCTGATTGTTATCTGACTGTTCTATTAGAGTATATCGATCTTTTTCTGTAATATGCATTTTGATAAACAAGAATTTATGGTAATGCACAAGTGCTCTGCCTATTATGCTAGCATTATGCTCAATGCTTTCAGGCACCTATTATGCTCATTATTATGCCAGCATAATCGGCGGGTCCCTATAGACAGCTTTCCAGCAGTCCAGCTCTATCAAGCATGGCCTGTTCCTCAACTATTGTTTATTATGCATGCACCATAATGCAAGTCAATGTTAAATTCCAACATAATTATGTAGCAGCTAATTTTACCAATGGCGCCATGTAAATGATGACTTATTATATAACTGTAACACATCTCAACTATGAACCAAAGACAGTATTGTCTATCCTAAAACAAAACAGCCTTGGGTCTGTAAAAAAAGGGCACTGCCAAGCAAAGTAGGATCAATCAAACAAGCTTATTCAACATGACTGGTAAGAACAAGGACTGATATCAAGTTGGGGCCAAGTGAACGTAGCATTACTCATTCTCTTTGTATCTAGCTATAGCTATATGATAAAACTAGAGTAAATACACATGCAACTGTTATTAAATTGTCATTTGGCCACTTTTTAAAATCACACGCTACAAAAAAGTTCCCAAATGACAACTTAATAACAGTTGCATGTGTATTTGCACTAGGTTTATCATATAGCTATAGTTAGATACAAAGAGAATGGGTAATACTGCATTCACTTGGCTGCAACTTGATATCAGTCCTGTTTCTTACCATGCATACAGTCATGTTGAATATGCTTTTTTGATTGATCCTACTTTGCTTGGCAGTGCCCATTTTTTACAGCCCAAAGCTGTTTTGTTTTAGGATATCACACATTTTTGTCATTAAGTAACATCAATCAAGACTAAAAATTAATGCATAAAGCTATCTAATAGTTTATACAAGCCACCTTTGGTTATCACAACAGCTTCACAGTTGCATCTAACTTGGGACATGAAGTGGTATGCATCCCCAAAACCAAAGAATGTAGTTTGTTACAAGTAGGCAGTACATGTAGTGTTGCAACCTCAATAGGGTATGGCTTCTGGGCGCCACTAAACCATCACTGAACAGATTGAGTAAAGGCTGGTTTAGATTATCACCATTTCCCAGCAGGTGAGCCAACTTCTTATTATGTTGGATTGTCCCTTGAAATGCACAAACAAAGTAAGCGTATTGTGGGCTGCGCTAGCTATTTCAGACCCATTATTAAATAACAACAATCACTCACAAGAATAGCACGTGATAGCAAGTTAACCGAGTTCACCGAGTTCACCACACTGATTTACCAGTGTTGGCTGCAAATAAATGCTATATATACAGCCCCATAGATAAATAAACACTACTGTATTCAGAGGTGTCTTATATTTAAGATAGGGTTCTAAAAAATGCAAAATAATTCAACAATTAGCGTAGACAACATTATATCTTATGAGTGTGCTTATGGAAATTACCTCATCACTTCCCACAAAAATGGCAGGTGAGAATCGAGTGAAACTACTTCATGTTTAATTACATGTCAAAGATTGTTCCATGAAGCACAAGAGTGAATGAATAAAATCGCTTATGGTGGCTCTCGCAAGAGAGGTGGAGTTCCAAGATTTGTACTGAAGAAACTTAACTAACCATGGGAACTTGTGATAGTAAATCCAAGGCTGTGGAACTAACACCATCTAAGATATAAACATCAAAAATGGGTGGCTTGTGTTAGTGAGTTACTAGGTCATCAGTTTGAATGTTTGGTCAGCAGTGTTGGGAAAGTTACTTTGTAAAAGTAACTAGTTACATATTACTTGCAACTGAACTATTTAGTTATAGTTACATATTACCCATAAAGTAAAGTAACTATAATAATATTACATATTATATTACTTTGTGTCCACAGCCTTAAGCTGTCACATGTGAAACTACCACCTTATCACGTGACATGATTGCATTGCTGGACAATGTGCAAATCTTGGAAATAAGTTGAGTAAGCTTCATTCAGTAGGTTTCATTACTTCATTGTGGCTAGGCGTTACTCAGTAGATTACTAACGAGATTAGTAACTTCGTATCTTGTAGTAATAATATTATGTAATATTAGATTCGTTACAGTAACTGTATTACTTAGGTAACGCGTTACATATGTTAGTAAAGTAACTTGAGTTATATTACCTGTTTTATACTGTATTTCGTTATATTACTTAGTTACCACAAAAGTAATAATATTACGTAACGCGTTACATAAGTAATGCGTTAAGTAACGCATTACTCCCAACACTGTTGGTCAGAGTCTATATAAACAATATACAAGATTAGAAAGCCAGTCGTTGAACAGAATTTCAAGAGCTACATACTTGCTTTGTGTGTTATCAATATATCTCTATATTGTAGGAAAGAATAACATTTGATTCAGACCAAAACAGTTTCCTCCTACATAGCTAACTAAGACATTTTTACTGTTTCATCATAATAAAGTGTGAGATATCTTAGTCCTTCAGCTTCAAGCATTTACCAAACAAACTACAAGAGTTGAGTTTGGAACTTTCTCTGTATCCAACCTTGCCAATATTCCTGCAGTATTATATGACTGACAGCACCCAACATGTTTATTATTTTAAGCTTGATCAGTCAATATACGTAGGTATTGTGGTATGAATGGTTGTCACTGTAACTGACAAGCATAGCTATAGTATTAAATACCATCACTCATGAATCTGTTTTTCTGCTTCAATGATGCAATTGTGCATACCTATTGATCAGGAATGTGGGACTACATTTCCATATATAACAAACTGTAACTGAGCAGTTATAAACTTATCAAAGATGAACAGACATACACAACCTCAATGTTACAGTTGAGTGTACACAGTGGCCAAACCTAAAATGGTCATAGGAAGTTAGGAGTGCCAAACAATAAGCCAATCAAAAAGTATGTCCTTGATTTGTAAAAGTATAACTACTTTGAGGATGGAGTATATAGTGACCAGTTTGGAATGGCTAGGAAGTTTAATGTGCCAAATAACAAGCAGCCCATTCACGTGAGTTTTTCCAATCTTCCACTCTACAGTGGAACCTCCCTTATCTGGACCTCTTTATCTGGGCACCTCCATTGCCAGACATCCCAAATTAACGTAAATAATGAAGTTTGGGTTAGATGAAAGCACAAGGAGGGAGCCTAAAGGTTGCTGTTTATTCTACTAATAATAACTACCACTGGTTGCTAGGTGATAATGCACTTTTGCAGCCCAGAGGAGTGACCATGAATGCTTTGTAGTGACTTACTCCTCTGCCCACTAAACTGTATAGTACAAACTGACAGCAATAATAGCATTTAATTTACTTCAGCATATTAGCATGCGTTTCATAGTTACGGACATTTCTGAGATGCGGATAGTAGTATGTACCAGACTATCCGGATACGAGAGGCTCCACTGTACTACACATGCTGAGCCTTCAATATTTAAATGAGGTGTGTTTACATTACTGATTTCTAAAGGGCATGTAGTTAAGCCACACTCTAGCAGCTTAGTAAATGTACTACTCTACTCTGTATAAATAGACATATATATGTATTACAGGGCTATGACATGAGTACTTTATGGTCAACAGAGCTATGTGAAACCTTTCAGATGATATGTTTCCTGTACTGAATTTCATCCATGCAAAAATGTTACAGTTTGGTATTTTTGTATCATCAGTTCCCAGAATGGTTAAACGCTGTTATACCGCTTCATTGCTATAAAATTAGTGAACAATTCTGCACTGTTCAGTATAGGCTATGTATACGTACATTCAATAGTTGTGTAATTACGTACTTCTACCTATAGATATCCAAGAAAATCATATGATATGAGTGATATAGAAAATCAAAAGGTATGAGTAATATACTGTAGTATTGATGTCTGCTATTGCATGTATGTATAATATTATATGCTATTCAAAAATACTGGCATCTATCACCACAGGAGAGAACCATGAATGGACACAGACACTCTGTTGCTGGCCTTGAGTTAAAAGAGAGATACAAAGCTATTCCAAAAATTTTATCACCTTTAGATGGAAGGGTGTTAGAACCTTCTACGGAAGAGCTAGCAGCTGAAGGAAAGCTCACCGAACTGGAGAAAGTTGAAGATCACTCAAAGCTACGTAGGAAAAGCCACCATGGGTTTACTCTACTTCATCATGCATCTATAGAAAACAGAACAGAGATTGTTGAGTTTTTGGTGACTAAAGGTTGTGATGTTGATGCAGGTGATGATGTTGAGCAGTCAGCTTTACACAAAGCAGCAATGTTTGGTCATGCGGAGTTTGTGAAATCTCTTCTTGACAATGGAGCCAATGTGAACAAACATGACAGCGATGGAAACACTGCACTTCATGCTGCCATTATCAATGGGGGAGATGTTAAAGTAATAGAACTATTAGTTACAAAAGCTGACCCTTGTGTTAATAATAACAGAGGTCAAAATGCACTTCATATTGCGGTCAAATACCATAAAATTGATGCAATCAAATTGATTCTCAACCATCCACAGATATCTGAAATAATTGCTGATCCTGATGATGAAGGTTACACGCCACTCCTTCTGGCAGTAAGTTTGGGTCACTTTGACACAACAGAAGAATTATTGAACAGGCAAGACCTAGGTATCGACATTTCTGCAACCACCAAGAAAGGAAAATCCATTATCCACCTTGCAGCTATTACCCACAACACAAATTTGTTGGCTCATATTCTTGAGATACCAAATGCCTTGTATCTCATCAACAATCGTGACAATATGACACACACTCCACTGCATGATGCTGCAGAACATGGAAGCTTAAAACAAGTGATAAGGTTGTTAGATAGAGGTGGGTTGGTGGTTAGCACCAAAGATGGCTATTCACCTCTTCACTATGCATGCTTTCGTGGCCACCTAAATGTGGCAACAAAGTTACTAAAGCGACACCCATTTCAAAAAGATTTAGTCACAAAGAACGGCGACACTGCTTTGCATTTAGCTGCTACAAGCGGTTATCCTGCAATTGTAAAGCTTCTTCTTGACAGTGGAGTTCCAATTACTCACAATGCACAGCAAGCTAGCTTTCTTGACATAGCCATGTTCAGAAGAGATAATTTTGTGGCGATGGTTGCAGTTAAGCATGAGAGGTGGCAAGAGTGCTTAGATTTGATCTCACCAATTCATCCAGCTCCGATGATTCATCTTATTCATACACTTCCAGACGTTGCCCAGGCTGTGATGGACCATAGCATCACTTCCGCACAACTGCATCCGAATGATCCAGGTTACTGGAAGAATTATAAGTTTAAATATATTTTAAATCAAACAGAAAGCACATGCACCTTTCGTCATGATCACAATCGTAAATGGTACCAGCTTATTTTTTACTACATCTATCTTCTGTTTACAGTCCATAATCAAAACAATGCCAACCCATTAATTGTGATCAATGAAATGTTACAGTATGATCGAAATGATCTTCTGGTACATCCGCTGCTGCTAACCTTCTTGAATCTAAAATGGAGAAAGTATGGTAGAGTATACATCCTAATCAGAGCTAGTTTACTTGCACTACTCACAATTCTTTTGAGTGCATTGGTAGCATTTTCTGATCCGCCCAGACCACTAATGACTTACAAGGCAAATGCAACTTCAGAGGTAACTGGTAGTAATCAGATGGTGGAGAAAAAATCATGTGGGTTCTGTTTTGACAGTGTAACAGATGGCCTTGAAGGAATCACCTTGATTGTTAACCTTGCCTATATCATAGTGATAGTTGGTCAAATTATCTCCTATATTCGACAAAGGAAAGCATACGTTGTCCACTGGTTCCATACGCTTACTGAAATTTGCACAGTTGTTTTTACTGCCATCTTCATAATCAGTAACCCTACAATATGGCTCGCTGCAATGCCTGCTCTCTTGTGTGCTTGGTTGGCTCTAAATCTTTTCACTCGTTACTTTGATGTATTTGGTTTGTATCCTATCATGTTTTATGACTTACTGATAAGGATTACCAAAGCTTTGCTTGTTGGATTGTACTACGTTATAGGATTTGGCTTGATAATTTACATACTAATTGGAGAAGAAGTTGGATACAATGATCCAATTATATCAATTTATAACACATTCTTTGCAGCATTTCGTGGCTTTAATTTTTTCCTACTTGAGCGGAAAGAAACAGACTGGCAAAAAGGGATAGATTCCTTCGAATACAGGAGAACTACATACATTGTTGTATTAGTGCTGACTGTTGTGCTTACAATTGCACTAAGCAGTTTGTTGATTGGAATTGCTGTTGGCAGCATTGGAAATATTGAAAAAGATGCACTACTCTATCAGGCAAAGCTAAAAATACGGTTGTTTCTTGAGTTGGATCCACACATTCCAAAATTCCTAGAAAAAACAATTGTTCCAAAATCTTACAAATTTACAGGATCAGTTTCCATGACTGATAGAGCATACAGTCTTTGGAATTTTGTAGTATCTAAATTTGCACCACCTTTCCAACACAGTGGGCATGCAGAAATAAAAGAAAAGCATGAAGACAACAAGCAGAAAGATATGCATTATCGTATTAAGGCAATGGAACGTCAAATTGAAACAGTATTAAAGCATCAAAAGTTATTAATGGAACAGCTTTTAAAAAAGTGAACTACATCTTAATTGCAAACACAGAAACAGCAAACATGCATATCATATTTGAACATATGAACAAGGACGTGTTTTATGCCCATCAGCTATTAACTTTCTGTACAGTTTAATTTACTATTGTATGGACATTGTGGTTGTCACAAAAACAAAAGCTGTAATTTGCAATGATATAATCTCATATTTTTATATTAATTCATTTGTACAAAATGATTTGGATCAATAGTCAGATGTTATGGTACATACATACCATAACATGAATTGTCAGTGGAATGCGTAATGTGATATTGAAGAGATAACACAACCCACCACATACCTCTTCTCCCGCACACTGTACACATGCACACTTAGAGTACAAAGCAAAGCCATTAGTTGTATTAGTTGTAGTATTGGTTGACCCAATGAAATTTTGTACAAGAAGGCTCTATAAGTCATGCAGCGAAATTCTTCTACAGTTGGACTATTCAGAAAGACTGTTTAATGCCTCATAGAAGGTGGTGGCAGTACCTCATGGCAAGTGAAGTGTTGACAGATTAAAAGATTTAATTATCAGCTGATCAGTGAATCCAGGACTATATTCAATTGTACAGTTGAATATAGTTCTGGATTCATTGCTTATGTGCTAGTATCAGGTATGCTGTTATGTACATATAACCACAAGCCATGCATATGATGACAATTACAAACAATGCTATATAGGATACTTGAGTGGATAGCTAATTATAAGCAACCCCACACATCATATTCCTTCTAGTTTATGTACTGAAGTACAATGTATGACTGATAACAATACACACCTTAAGATATTTTTTAAAAAATGGCTTACTTAACCATGTAGCATCTTGTTAGGAATTCACAAACTATGCAATCTATCTTGTCAAGAATTGTGGAAAAGCTGCCACTAGTAACTTGTTTACAGATGCCTTTGCATATAAGGGACTCTATACACTTTAAATGTCAATGCATTCTCTGCATATCATGACAATCACCTAAACACTTAGGCACATGTTGGAATTCTTCTTGAGCAGTAATCTGGGAATTATGCACTGCGCTTTGTGATTTAGACTGTCTGTCACATTTTAAATCTTCTTTTAATTAATTGTATTGTTAATTTTTTGTATGTTACTATTATTTCTGTAATGTGTTGTTTTAGTACCAATACATCTATAATTTGTTGCACTTCCATATTTGTATGGCAGGACACTGCCAATGCACAAGACCCCATACACCCAAGATATCAATGAAAAGTGGATGATGGTGGATAGATAGGAGCACTTTCTTACTTTTCAGTTTTGCAGAGTTTATTAATCAGTTGG
Organism: Dysidea avara; assembly: GCF_963678975.1. Classification (NCBI taxonomy): domain Eukaryota; kingdom Metazoa; phylum Porifera; class Demospongiae; order Dictyoceratida; family Dysideidae; genus Dysidea; species Dysidea avara. The sequence continues at coordinate 7,374,099 of NC_089279.1, read as the reverse complement.
CATCACTAGATGATGTGAAGTTGTTAGATGGGACAAGGTAGTAGCTATGAACAAGTGAGGTCCTAAGGGCAGATAAGCCCTGCATGTTACTAAGGAATCAAGGACATCCCTAGCTATTTCCATCATCACTACAAACTCCTACTAATTCATAGGGCTACTATTCTAGTTGTAGCTACCTTTGTTAGACTTGCATGACCAGACTACACGGTTTCTCTTTTACAGTATGTTTGTAATAACATTATAGTCTGACTATGTGAGACCAATTCAATAGGAATGTTGTACAATGTCATGACTCATTTACCCTGAAAAATAAACAGCATGATAGTTTGGAAGGCTTCACAGTGTGTTAAGCTGTGTAACAAATTATTAAAGGATAAGGAGTCTGGTTAACAAAAGCACATTCTATACAGTGGGATGTATCTAAACCAGTCACACTGGAGTAAAAATTCCTAGGTATAGGTGACTGTTTTAGACAAATAGGTTATTGTATAAAATTGTCAAGTTAGCATTTATTAGAGGGGTGGCCTTCCTATATAGGTGGTTGAAAGACAAGTTTCACCATATCACATTACTATATTATCTTAGTGGAAATGATTTGTTTAGTCAAGGCAAAAATAATGTGTTAGCTGCTGTGATGATATTTAGAAGGTTATTCTTGCAATGATAGTGTAGCTACATTAATACACTACTTATAATTACTCCCACCATCAGTTTATAAAATGTGACAGTGGCCACGTATATCCACAGTAAGATATTGTGGATTGTGCACATGGTTGTACAGCATCTTTTGATAGCATGATTTTAAGTTTTTGATTAGTCAACTGATGACATTGTCATGCGCCAATACTACTGTATACAATTTATAGTACGTATCTTGTGTTGTGATACGTAATATCCCACAAAAATGAGCCATCGATGTGTTTATGTTTCTTATACTCGGCATGGCAACGGGTAAGTTTATATGTGAGAGTGTGATATAGCACATTACAAGCAGGACATTTAAGTGATATCTACCCACTGACCACTGCTATCCCTTCCATAGTGTCTAATAGTATACTTGTTAATGTGGTGAATGTGGCAGAACATACACACAAACATTATCACCACATGTTTTACCATAATATGTGACCCGATTTTGGAAATCAATCTTAATGTCACATTTGATAATTATCAGCTTTACAATGGTTACAATTGTTAGTCAGTACCTTGAATTACTACAAACTCTGAGAAATAATCTAACAGGTGCCAAACTGTCTTAACGGTAACACAGTGAATTGTGAATTTCTAATTATTTCGCGCATGACATTAAAGCTGATATTCCAAAATCTGGTCACGTATTGTCTCTGTGTCAACAGTTACTTTGTGTTGATTTAGTGCTTGACAACCAAATGATAATTATGTTTCTAATGATATGCATTATAATTATTTTTTATTGGAAGTGCTAGGGACCAACAACTAAGTTAAAGTCTGAAAATGCAGTTAACAGGAATGGTGGAGTAGGCCAAAGAGTGGAGGGCCCAACTTTGACAATGAAAGATTAATTTCACAGTATAATAACTTCAACAAGATATGGATGTCATGCATGGGGGTATGGACACAAATTTAAAGCTCTGAGACAGTATTTTAGATATGTTTTGCAAATAAATAATTATGTATATAGCTAGATACAGCTTTTAAAAATGACTGTTCTGTTAGTGTGGGTGCCTGCTCAATTAGTGTATCTCAATCTTTCTTGCAAACATTTGGCAGGGAAGCAGAATTTTGACACGAAAATCCTGTCAAATGTGCAGAAAAGTCCCAGACCCAATGATTACTGATCCTCAAGCATCAAATAATCTTAGTATGTGCGTAAGGAGCCACAACACCTGGTATCCTGAACTTCAGCTGCACTCAACCTGAACTACACTGATTTTTGCCAGCTAAAAGAGTAACTGATTAATGGCATCACTTGTTCTTTGTGAGCCATAGCTACTATGCATGTAATAATGAATAATGCTGACTGGTCTTCCTACATAATTATCTAAAGCAGCTTATAGCTACTGGATTATATAGTACCTAATGAGAGTGTGAACGATTCAGCAGGAGTTAGTTTATAGAAGATATTTCTCTATGAGGGAGGGTAACCACATAAAATTGTTATTGCAAATCTAGTGGATAGTCAATTATGTCAAGGACTGACACCAACTGTTTAAAAGGTTTGCAACCCATAGGAGAAAACCTTATTTGAAATTATGTAATCTCAGAGATTGTAATGACATATCTGATAATTGCTTCAGTGATTGTGATATAGTCGGTTCGCGTTCACCTGACCGAGCCCTTGTTTCTTGTTATTAACTCTTGTTGTACATGGACCAGCTGCCCAAACATTTAGTAGTGCTGTGAGGCCCTTTAAACACCAGAACTGTTCATTAAAAAATGCTTTGATATGTGCAAGAACAAGTGCCAGTTATGAGGCTTTAAAATATCCGATACATTTAGTAGTGACGATTCAGGCGCGCTACAACATACTTATTCCAGTACAAAACCAACACATGTTCACGTCTTTGATATTACTATATTTGGCAGGGGCTCAGGTGAACGCGTATCGACTATAGTAGTAGTAACTTGTTGTATCTGCACAAAAATGTGCCTGTTACTAAGACCAATTAATGTATTAAATGTGAATACCTGCATGCTACTGCTTATTGGCTGTCACAGTCCTACATCCAAACCTATTGATTGATGTGTGCTAATAATTATGTTGACTAAGAAACACATTTTGTGTATGATGTTTGACATGCATGTTGCATCCTGATACCCTCCCCTCCAAGCTGTGTTGTATACTACTAAGGCATTACATGCCAAAGTGTGTAATCTGATGTGTTGTGTTTAACTTAAACTGCAGTCAGAAAGTAAACTAGACATTACATCAGTAATGTGCTCTTCAAGCTCAGAAAGTAGGCAAAAAAGAGTAATGCTTCCTCACAGTATTGGTAGTCTATCCCACTAATAAAGAATGGTTGTCTAATTAGAGTATTTCTTAGTTCTGCATGTGCATTCTATTAGAGTAGTTGAATGGAGTTCAAGTGAAGGAGTTCCTAGTCAGAGAAATGGAAGTCTTAACTATGCATATGTAGGTGGAAAAGATACACATATACAATAAGCAATTTTAAGGGAATTGACTGGTGTGCGATCCATTCATATGCAATTATGTACAGTCAATATAAATTGAGGGACTGCTATTATGACTGTTCTCTTGATTACCACACCATGAAAGATATTGAAAGCTAATGGCAGTCAGAACTCTGAATAGCACTTGATTGTTTTAGACATGACAAAGCAGTGTAAATGCATCTCAACGCGTTTGTACAGATTTCTGGCTTTGCCAGTGATCCAATTGGCCTGGAAGCTAACCAAGTGCATACAAATTTTGATATATGTAGCTGTAATCTTGGTAAAAAAAATTGGAATCTTTACACACAATTTTTCGGTGGTGATAGACCCCTTACTTAAACAGTTGTTTATGGACAACAAGCAGTGTTTGAAGACCTTGAAAACATATAATAAGTAAATGGGTGGTACACATCAGCGTTGAAACCGGGTTGGGTCATCCGGGTCACACTTTCTCCGGGTCATCCGGGTCTGACCCGGTTTACAATCAGACCCGGATTGGATCACATGAGAAACGAAATTGTTCGTTTGACGACGTGGAACTTATAAACGCTATCGCGTAGCTCTTTCGTGAGCCACGCCCGCTTATCGCATTACCAACATATGCTCAGCCACGCCTATTTGTTAGTAAGTGCAGTATGTAGCACGAAACTGAGGGTATCTATGGTGAGGGGTAGCTATTGTCAGTAGGTGAAGACCTTTTTTTTTTTTTTTTTTTTTTTGGTCTTCAACCTACAGCTAGGGTGAAGTTGCAATATTTACTCAACACGAATCGAACGCTCAAAATGTAGACTCGTTCGCTCACCCGAGACTAGCCGAAACACGTCTCGGCTTTAATTAATCCGGGTCACATCCGGGTCAGTGGGTCATCCGGGTCAGCAGTAGTGACCCGGTTTCAACGTTGGTACACATACATGTACACACAAATGTGTTTACAAAAACAATTTCAGTAAAACTCTTGCCCACAGCCAATTCTTTCCTTGGTATGTATATATTATGGCATATGAACTGCATAGTTTTTTTTCCAATGCCTCAGTTTTCATAAGGTCATAGCAACCAGAGCCACAATAAGTAGGGTGAGTCATACATGGCTGTTCTTTTATAATGTGGCTGCTGCATTGGACTATCTGACCACTCCATTACAGTATTTTGATATCTTGCCTTCTTAGCAAGCCAGACACCATAGGTGTTGTCTCAGTTGTAGCTACACTGATGCATGACCCTTTTTGTGTGGTGCAGCCAGATTTGAACCATGAAACTTAAACTTACCTCTTCTAAACATTTTGTTGCAATAAACCTAGTAGGATTTTTCTTTCCTTGAGTGAAAAGTTCCCACAAGAATCTTTTTGTGACCATTTTCACCCACATTAATTATCACTAACTTCAGAAACAGTGTTAATGTGCTATATTATATTATGATACCTTGAAGGCATTATTTTTAAGTTGCCTATGATGGCATGATTTTGTGTGCACCTACCAAGCTCCAATCCAGTCAAAGGATGGAGTGGCATAGGATTCATTGTAATCCAGCAAACACCAAAGTTATATACACCATCAAAGTGGACAAGGGATATATAATTGTATCACCAAGCTTTTTCTTGACAAATGGTATAAGTATTGTGTAACAATTTTAGCACTCCTAATTCATTTTAGTCCTAGTACCCAGAGTCAACTTTAGTTTTAGTCAACTGCAGTTTTATTATTAGTACTGGGGCCAATTTTAGTTATATTATGGCCAATTTACTATAGTAAACCTGTGTCTATTCCAACAGTAAATTTCAGATTACATTTGGACGTTTTTCTTAATCCTGTACAAGAACACTTCCCATTCAAGGTTATAAACCATTAAACAATTTCTTTTGCTCTTGCAACCTCTCTCAGAAGAAAACACCAAAGGCCATTGATGCAGGCTCAGTAAGAATTTTATAGGCAATTATAGCCTGATACCCCAGTCACTTGACTTACAGGCCTTCTGGTAGGTTACAGTAGCACAAAATTCCATGATGCATATGAACAAAGCTAAATTAGCAGAATATGTTACACACTGTTAGGCACTGTATCACATACAGGTACCAATGGTGCTAAATAGCAGCAATCTCCATCGTGTAAAAGGAACAGATCACATGAAACCTTTTAGTTAGTTCTATGTACTTCTTGAACTTAGTTAAGTTTTTCAAATTTGTAAGCATTTTAGTTCAGCTTTAGTTCTAGAACTAAAATTGATCATAAATGTACTTTAGTTCTAATAATTATGCTAGAACTTGAATTGCTGTGCTGAAAGTACATTTAGTTGTAGTACCTTACAACTATAGAACAGTATTAATGTATAACACGAGACTTATATCACATTGCTTCTTCCTTGATTCTTAGACAGCTTCCCAGCAGTCCACTCTATCAAGCATGGCCTGTTTCCTCAATAATATTGTTTATTATGCATGCACCAAAATGCAAGTCAATGTTAAATTCCAACATATGTAGCAGCTAATTTTACCAATAATTTTCATCCCTGGTAATGTTCATCTGAACTGTACAATCATCTACACATTTTGTTTTTGAAACTTAGCATGACTTTGGTGCATCTAATTCTGTACAATTTAGATGAAAGAATAATAAAAAGAGACATGCACCTTACTGCTTTTTTCATGAACAAAACATAAGTAACACCTTCAATGTATTGCAGAGAGTACATACAAATTGTGATTTTTAAGTTCGTTCACCTAATTTACATGACTTACTAGGCCATCAGTTCAAGAGTTCCAGTGGCGGATCTAGGTGGGGGGGGGGGCATGTGTCCACCCCTCTACTTTCATCCCTTTTAAAAAAAAATTGTATACAAGATCGAGATACTCTAATAGAGCAGTCACTCTAATAAAGCAGTCACAGTGTTCATGAGGCAGTATAGATTAACTATGAAGTTATGAACAAGGATCTTTATACATTTTATAGTAAATACATTTGGTAAAGGGCAGCCATTATTGCTACAACCTTTTTTTTTGTTGTTCTTCAACTTTTCAGCAAAGTACACCCCCCCTTTCCAAACTCTGGATCCGCCCCTGAGTCCATTCTATATAAACAGCACGCAAGATTAGGAAGCCAGTCAAATTAATTTTGAACAGAATTTCAAGAGCTACACATTTGCTTTGTGTGTTATCAGTAAGATATTTCTTGTCATTGTAGGAAAGAGGAACATTTGATTTAGACCAAAACAGTTTCCTCCTATCTACATAACTAAGACATTTTTACTGCTTCATCATAATAAAGTGTGAAATATCTTGGTCTAAGCATTTACCAAAAAGCCACAAGAGTTGAGTTTAGAACTTCCTCTGCATCGATCCAACCTAACCTTGCCAATATTCCTGTAGTTTTTACATGACTGACAGCACCCTACATATGTTACAAGATTTTACAAAACTGATCCACTGAAATCACACATCAGGTAAAATCAAACTAACACCTCCAGTGGATAGCTACACTATTGTAGGGTTTCCACTCAAAACAAGAAGGTGCTTCTTTTTGTTGTTTCCGGATATTTTTACACAGACTGACCTTTAAGATAAATGAAACAAGCGCTAATTTGTTATTTAATTGTTTGTAACATTCAATATCAGCATAAGTTTAACCCATGTAAATATCCAAAAAGTGGTTACGTGCATGACCAAAACTCTTATAATATAGGATTTCCACTGGAAAGTAGCATGATTCCTTAGCTCTTTTCATTGTTTCTGGTTCGTTTCACACAGACTGACCTTTAAGATAAAAACAAGCACCAATTTATTGTTAAACTGTCTGTTGCTTTCAATATCAGTGCAGTTTTAACTGTAAATATCCAAAAACTGGTCACGTGGCAAACAATCCGATTATACAGCTATACAGTATGTGCTATAGCACTAAAAAATGTAGAGGTCTTCATTGAGGTATGTAATATGCTAATTGTGACTTAGATCACCTTAAAATACAATGAGTTTCAAATAGGCTGTCCAATGTAGCTATTATGGTATTTTGGTCACGTGGCCACTTTTTGGATATTTTTGTACATTAAATAATGCTAACACTAAATGCTACAAGCAATCCAATAACAAACTAACACTTGTTTACTTTATCTTAAAGGTAAGTCTGTATGAAAATCTCCAGAAACAACAAAAGGAAGCACATTCTCATTTTGAGTTGGAAACCCTAACTATTGTACCAGTAGTTTTGACACTCAGTACCACTCAAGCTACTCGAGGCTGGTTTCAACAGACGTCTTTTCTGGGTGGTGTGTAGAGCTCGAGTGGCAGTTTTAGGCCTTGTGAAGGATTTGGCTTGGCAAGAACCAGTGGTTTACTGGTGGACGGCCTGATAATGTTGGCCAGACGTTTTTCTATGGATTTTGCTACATATCAGCCACTAAAGAGCCAGCACAGCCCTGTAATCTCGTCTCTGGACTCCAATCGTGGTCTGTGTCCATTTTGAGGTCGAGCACTCGTGATACTACTTCGCTCGTCCAACTGCTCAGATTCTCTTATTTGGCGGGAAACTCTAAAGCAGCTACAAGTACTGGAAGTGGCCTGAAAGGTAATAGATTGATGCATCTTTTGTGTAAATTTCATATAGTGCAACCGGGCATGTACTTCCAAAAAGTTAAATTTCATGTTTCTGGTTATAACTTGAGACATACACCACACATCTTAATTCTGTTTTTTGCACATGGTTATATTCATGTATCTGTACATATTTGTACAAAGGTTACCATGGCAACAACCACAATTATCTCGCAAATGGTATATTTATGGTTTTTGGTTTTTTCGTATCTATATACTTTTGAGTTTTTCAATACTTTTCTAGTAGATGAAAGGTCTCATCAAGCCCGACAGTTTGTAGTGCCAGATTTGTAAAAAAATGTTTTAAAAGTAAGTTATGGTGATTTTTGTGATTTTCATAGGGTTTCGAAAAAATGTATCTTGTTTCACATACTTCAAAGTTTTTACATATACTCATTATTTTCTGAAAGGAGATAGACATGCCTAAAATTTGTAGCTGGGGTTTTGTAAATTTCTTTTTATTTTTTGTTTTATGACATCGTAAAGTCAGATTACTGATTTTTCTGTGAAATTTGTTGAAAACCACAATTTATAAAAGTACGCTCTGAGACACTGCAAATATGTATAACCACAAAAAAGCAAAAAAATATGAAATACTAATGAGCAAAGCAACACATGAAAGGATAAAAACATTATAGAATGTATCTAGTTGCATATAGAAATAAATGTGTGGGCGAGGAAGTAAAATAAGTTTGGAGGTTTATGCCTGGTTGCACTATACGCGTGTAACAGGTTTACTGCCGGCGACTCGCAATGGTTATACAGATTATGAGCAACACAAAAGCACACACAACAGTTAACATTGTCGCCTCTACAAAAAGGTCAAGAAGACAAATATTTACAGCTATTATTACCATAATGTGTTGATACCTATACAAAGAATAGTTAGCTAGCTATATGTGTTGTGCATGTATGACCCAGTACTGCTACACATACCCCTTCTTTATAAGGACATGTCCCATGTCAATCATCTCGATAACGGAGTGGTCTTTGGTGGTTTTCCCTCTGTGGGTATCTGCATCCGACTTCGTTAGGCTGTTGAGATGAAGGATCATTGTTTAAGGCAATAGGAGCATTATTTGGACCTGGTACAGCTTCATCTTGATCATCCACTAATTGTAGTACAGTTCTTGATGGTGCCAGAGTAGCTTCCTCCCCTGCTGTGACCTCTGATTGGCTATCATCCTCTTGAGCTCTGTTACTGTTGTCTGTTTGAGTCCTGGGTCTCATGTTTGGTGGACAGGGTTTTAGCCGCTCAAAGTGCATTACCTGTCATTTGTGTGCTGTATCCTGTACACAAGCTCTGACAGTTTTTTAACAACTTTGAAAGGACCAGTCCAAGGACAGTGTACCTTTTTTGACTTCTTGCCTACTACTGGTGTCATAAGTCTTTCCATGGACTTTGCTGTCATAATTTTCTTTTTGTCTGCAAGCAGCCCCCAGTGAATTTTTTCGAGTATTTGTGTAGCTATGTTCCAGTGAAGAACGTAGATTCTGTACATATTCTGGAGGTGTTGTGGCTAATATGGTGGGGTTGCCGTAAATGATGTCCAGTGGTATTTTTGCTTTTCGTCCAAACATTAAGTAAAATGGAGAATAGCCAGTGGAGGCATGCTCGGATGTATTGTACACAAAGCATACTTTTGCAAGGTTGGTTTCCCAGTCTTCCCCGTACTCATCAGTCATTGTAGCAAGCATAGCAATTATGGTTCTGTTAAGTCTCTCCACCAGGCCATCACCCTGCAAGGGTGGATTTAGGGGGGTGCTTGGGGTGCTGAAGCACCCCCCTCCAAAATTTTACCATGCGCAAACAGGCAAGCTAGAAGTTGCAGTATAGATGCAATTGCATCTTATACATATGCATGGGCAATGAAAAGATGAAAATAGAAGGGAGAATGGCTAATAATTACTAAGAGGGGTTCAAATTATACTTTTAGTGTGAGACTTAGCCTAAAAGCTACTAAAAATCGAAATACTCTAATAGAACAGTCAACTACTCTAATAGAACATCCATCATAATTTTTTCCAAGAAGTTGCCAGTGTGTTTTCTTGACCTGTGCGCTTCTATCTTACCATTGCTCCAAACATCCTGCCATACACTGATCACTTTCTGAGAACAACTTCTGTCAAATAGTTTAATGTTAGGCCACATAACTTAATTATTAGTTTCTCATCCTCCTGTACTCAAAAAGCAGTGCAGGAGGGTAGATTTTTATTTTATTTTTACTAACTAGATAGCTAAATTAGCTAGATAAATGACTCAAAATGCAATTTTCTTAGACTGCTCTAGCAAGGTACCAACTATAAAAAGTGCTAATTGGACTCCCTTAGCCACCAGTGGTACAAAAAATCCTTGATGAGGTAAGAAAAATGACAATGCGGGCAGGGATGAGAAACTAACAATTACGTTTATATGTGGCCTTATAGTGGGTATTTTAGCTGTTGCTACATTGATGCTTGTGTTGACATGCTTAAGTAAAACAGTTTGCATGTATACAGTTAACAAGGCTGTAGTATCTGAGAACTGTTTGTTTTTGCTTTTTCAGTACCAAAGTTCCATGCTACATTTATCTGAATCTAGCATCAATTGAAGCTAATAAAATTTAATGTCATACAGGATTTGCACTCCCAAACCCTTTGAAGCTCAACTTTATAAGCTCACTTGATACACGTTATAAGGGGTTAGTTGTGGCCAAAAACTAGTTGTATATGTAAGTGACTTTGGACTCTGGTTGTAAAAAATTAATGTGGTGATGGGGCCATACAGTTGTAAAAAGTCAGATTTACTACAAAATAATCTGTGGCTAAATATACTACAAAGTTGAAGTAATTTTTATACGCATTTTACATCTCTACAGTGACCTTAAGATCCAATCCTGTGAATGTCTTTGACAATCCACTATTATGTATTGCCTTATAATCCAATACCATTTAAAAGTGTAGTTCTGTTTTTCTAAAATTGCTTTCAACTGAACTCATCCATCTTGTACCCCCACAATCTTTCAGTACAATTTAGCTTCCAGATTCAATCTTGTGATAGCTATATTCCAAAAATTTCCAGACGGAGCACCACCCCAGACCCCCCTAGCTGGAAAATTCTACATATGTGTACTCTACACACTACATGGTGAGTGTATACTTGCCCTCTCAAGCCCTCTCTTCAATGTTATGTTTGGACGTTATAGTTTGAGCCATTAGCTATAAAGCACACAAGCACACAAGCTATACCTTAAGCCAAGCAATACACTAAATTTAGCGATCTTGTATATTGATGGATTTACCATATAAATTTTATTAATAATTCGTGAATTGATGTAATCAATTAGCAAAAAACTAAACTTTAAAATTGCTAAATTTAATGTACTGCTAAATTAAGGTATTTCAAACACAAAATTAATGGCAAGTATTGATCATGTATGGCTGCATCCTTCTCCTTCCTGTTCTTTATGTAAAGAACATATTTTTAATTACTGGCTGTGCCTTATACAACTGTTCTGGAATAATGGTGTCATTTCATCATTATTACACTTAGGTGACTCACAATGCTTTAGAAGCATTGTGAATCACTTGAACTAAGTGGCATCATTTTTCAGTCAAACATATTGGCAAACTTTAATACCGAATAGGCTAAATTTGCAAAATTTTTCTGTGGGGGCATGCCCCCAGACCCCTCTAGATAGAGCATGCTGAGTGTGCTTTGCACACTATAGCTAGTTGTATTAACTAGTTGTCGCTTTTCTTAGCCAACCAACCATTATGTTAGCACCCCCCCTTTCTGAAATCCTAAATCCGCCCCTGTCCTGTGGATGATAAGCTGTTGTATGGGTTTTCTTGATGTCTAGGAGTTTACTGACTTCTTTCACTAAAGCAGACTCGAATTGTGACCCCATATAAGTATGCAGCTGTTCAGGTACTCCAAAGCGACAGAAAGTATCATCAATGAGCTTGTTCGCAACAGTTTTGGCCTCCTGATTTGGGATTCCTTAAGCCTCTGCCCATCGTGTGGAATAGTTGGACACAACTAGAATATATTTGTTTCCAGCATTACTTCTTGGCAGGGGACCAACAATGTCTGCAGCAATCATCTGCATTGGATAATCTCTCTCTACCTTCTTTTAATTAGCGGAGCTCTTAGTCTTTGGTTTGGTCCTTTCCTAGCTGAACAGTGTGGACAATTTTGGCACCATTCTTTGACACTTTGCAAATATCCTGGCCAGTAAAACCGCTCCTGAAGTTTCTTAAAAGTTTTATCCTCACCCAAGTGTCCTGCCATCCTTCCTCCATGTATCTCATGATCATGCAGTGTTAAACTCTGTTGCTCTGTCGAAACTACCAACTATAGGTGCAACTATCCTCCCTGTGGATTCTCAAATTTCCTATAGAGCACTCCATGTTGAACAACAAGCTGCTTCCACTGCTGTGCAAGCAATGTAACTTCTATGGGGTATCGTTTTAGTTCATCAGCACATAATTTAACTCCTCGTTCCTTTGCTTGTAATACAGGACCAATGATTTCATCTTGTAGCTGTACTGTGCCTAACTCAATATCAGTATAGAGGACTGTTCTCTTTCAGGTGCTAGAACTGTTGTTGCTACCTGCAAATCAGGCTCACAAGCGGTACACTGTGACTCTGGATGTTGGCTTTGAACACAATGGTGGCGTGACATAGCATCTGCATTGGTATGTTGTTTTCCTGGACGATGTATTGTTTCAAAATTGTACTCCTACAGTTGTTCCACCCAAAACGGCAGTAATAAGAAGCCAAGCCTAAGAACTGCTGCACTTCCTTTATTGTGGAGGGTGTTGGCCACCCAGAGACTTTGTTGATTTTAACTGGATCTGTGGCAATACCTTGTCTGGACACCACATGTCCTAAATACAAAACCTCATCTCGCCAAAGCACACATTTCGCTGGTTTAATATGCAAATTGGCTTCCCGCAGTCGCTGCAAGACTAGTACAAGATGTTGGAGGTGCTCTTGAAATGATCTACCTAATATTATTATATCGTCCAAATAAACCAGGCACTTTGACCACTGAATACCTGCAAGGACTAGGTCCATCAGCCGTTGGAATGTGGCTGGTGCATTGCACAGACCAAAGGGCATTACCTTAAGTTAGAATAACCCTTCATGAGTGGAAAAGGCTGTTTTTTCTCTGTCACTTGGGTCCAACTCAACTTGCCAGTATCCAGAATAGTGTGCTAAACCACTTTGAGCCACTCAAAGTATCCAGCGTGTCATCTATGCAAGGTAAAGGGTAGGCATCTCGCTGTGTGATTGTGTTTAGCTTGCGGTAGTCTATGCAGAACCTCACAGATCCATCTTTCTTTTGGACTAACACCACTGGTGAAGCCCATGGACTCTTGGATGGGTGAATTACATCCTTGGATAGCATGTCATCAAGCAATTTGCGTACTGTCTCTCTATGACAAAGTGGTGCCCTTCTTGGTGGTTGGCGGATTGCCTGAGCTGTCTCTGTGGGGATTGTATGGGGGAGCACATCATGCTGGCCCAAGTCATCATCTCCTGCTGTGAACACATCTGCAAATACCAGTAGAGTGCCATACAATTTTTGCTGTTGTACGTTGGTAAGTGTGTCCCCACTGTCAATTACCATCTTCCACAAGAGTTCTTGTTTATGGGGGGAAGTTTCTGGTATTGAAGCTGGAGTTGAGGCATCTAAACTCTGCAATCCTGATGAAATCATCTAGTTGAGTAATCTGACCTATTTTGGAACCCATATATAGTGACAGCCTCTCCTGATAAATTGGCTATTCACATTGGGACTGTAGTACTGTGGCCATCATTATGGGGTGTTACTATAGCAGAAGCAACCATGATAGTGTCCTTGTGAGGTAGAGCCTCTAGTAACCAATCAATAGAGTTATTGATAGTATCAGGAGTGGCTGCCTGTATTTCTAGTTCACTAAATGGTGGAAACTTAATGGTCTCCTGGACTCTTACAGTAGACACAAGTGCATGATGTAGTTGGTTAGTGCCCTCAAGCAGTGGTACTACTCCTTGCTCTGTATTGATCATGCACTTGATTCTCTGTAAAAGTCTAATCCCAGTATGGCTTGAGTACTCAACCCACTGGCCACTAAAATATCTGCACTGAATATCTCACCTGCTAGTGTAATGTCTATTGACGCAACACCATGAATTACAATAGGGCTACCTTCAACACCAGTCAACCGTGGACCTGTCCATGGTTCAAGGGCTGTAGCCTTCACATTAGCACCCTTAGATACCTGTTCCCACATGTCTCCACTAAGTAGACTTACTGATGCCCCAGTATCTAACATGAACCTCACTTTTATACCTGACACAACCCTAATCACTGGATAAGCTTCGGTGGGATTTACCGCCAACAAATCAATAGTATCATTATTACAACTACAATTAAGTGTATTGTTTGCAACTTGATTATGTGAGTCAAAGCTATGTTCGAGTTCATTTGCCAATAGTTGGGTCTGTTGGTGGTCGCCCCCACGTGCCTGACCCTTGGCACTGGGGGCTCCTAGTTTCCCTGCTTACGCTGACCAAAGGTGGCAGCACAGCCCTTCGTAAAATCACCTTCTTTGCCACACTTCCTGCAAATGATTGGTCCTTGATTGTGGTTCCCAACTGGCTGATCCCGCTTAGGTAGAGAAGATTTCAGTTAAGAAAGGGTGTGTTCCATCTGGTCCATTCGTATTGTGAGGGACTTTATCATCTCCACCATAGTTTCTGGACTGCAGCTATAGTACTAAGGTTTTCCCCTGCCACATGGTGGTCATTTGTTGTAGTCATGGCTGCTGCTATTGAGTTACTTGTTCCTGACGTCAGTGATAGATGTGTTTCCGTCTTCAGTGTGTACATCACAGCCCCGTCCAAATTCTTGGGGTGCCTTTGACGGACAGCTAACACGATTTCGGGTGTCTTTATCAGTCCCAGGAACCGCCGAACCGGTCTAGGGATAACTGTTCTCTAGCCTTGTCTTCCAGGTCAGGAAATGCACGGTCGGCCATTGTTCAGAAATCATCAGCTAGATCCCCCCCCCCCCCCCCCCCAAGACTCATTCTCCTGTCGTTTTCTAGCCTGGAATTCCACCGCGTATATACAAATTCTGCTTGCTGCTTAGCTCAAAACGTTGACGTAACGCACTCCTGGCGTTTGCATATGTTGACTTAGCCTCTTGACTGAGGTGTCCCCAAGCTGTCTGTGCCTTTCCGTCAATCTAACTTGTAGCCATAAGAGACGGGTTGGGTCATCCCATCCATTGATCTGGGAAACGCTATCAAAGTGCACGATCCATTGGTCTCACTTAAGTGCGGATAATTCCGGACAGCGGCTAATTCCGGACACTTATACGATCAAGAATTAAACGATCGATTGTGGGTTTTTGTTGGTTGTCATTAGTAACGAAGTATTAATTGTGGGATGAGCTGTATCAGTGACGTTCATCCATGGTTCATCTACGGATTTTTATTGGGGGAAAAGGGCAGACAGCAAAGCTGATTAAGCCCAAACAATTACAGCGGATATATCAAGAAGGGCACTTTATGTGAGCTGTTTTGCTTATTTTGACTTTTGACTTTAGAAACAGTCTGGGCCGGCTTTTCAAGTCATAAGTCAGTGTACAAATAAAGCAAGCAGGAAGACACTGGTAACAGGAAAGAGCCAACTGAATTAAAACTTGAAGAATTTTGTGCAGTGTGCGAGGAGCAAATATTTTGGCAGACCGCAAGGAGGCTATATTCTACAAATATCACTGAAGTGTATGCATGGAGTTATTAACAGCCGGTGCAGTTGACTAATGCCATATTCAGTAGTGAGCTGATTTTTTCTGTTGCACAAATTCAAGGATGTGTCGAACTGCTAGCCTTGAATCAGGCTAAATGCCAAAACTCCAAGATCAACCAAATCTCAATTATAAGCCTTCTATGCATGTGAAACCATGCCCATAGCCACCAGGCAAATGTGATTTGGACCAAGATGTGTGTGTAATTTCAATGTATCTAGTCAGACCTGAAATGGAATGCTCACATTAATGATGTACCACCTAAGAATCCTAAGATTTAACATTTCACATGCTTCACTTCAAACAAAACAGGCTAAATTTGCTCGTCTATTTTCAAGTGATTCCCAGTCCAACTGATCCATGAAATTACAGTGGGATCACATGTATTTGTTACATTGCGGGCTGCTCTGTGTTGAATCTACTCTAGAGTTGAGATTTCAAGGTAGACTGCCAATGTACCGACACTGTTGTATCATATTTAAGTGGAGGACAAATGAATACATTAATGCTAGATTATTTATGTATACAAAAATTTTCGTAATGAAATTGATATCCCATTTTGATTTGTACTTCCATTTTGCAACATATTCAAGAAGTTACCACCCTTTTAATCTCCAACCACTGTCGTTAATTAACCAAAATCTCACCAGTCTTTGTTTTTTCTATCTACAAGGAACAATAATATCTAAAGGCTCTAATTCATATTACGGTAAGTATTTAAATCTGTAATTCACCTTATTGTATTTCTATTGACTAAGAAAAATTTATTTGTATACAGGCTAAAAATTGAGAAAATATAAAGAAAGTGAATTAATATTATACAGTCAGTTTGCTTTTGGATATTTAACATCTCCAACTGCAACAAAAATTCGATGAATCCATGCATCTCATCACTGGTCGTCTGAATATTCTGAAAGTGATACCTCACTCAATCAACCATATAATCTGTTTATTAGACTGAATAAAGTCATGATCACCTAGCCTTTTCCCTGTCACCAGTAACTTTCTAGTTAATTTCTCTGTGGATATTATGCTATGAAACTGAAGAAATTGAGTGGTCTTATAAACTATTTATCTTGTAAAGATCAGCAGAAACAACTGAGACATCCAATCGGCTACTGTATTGTAATAACAAAACTTGCCTTGGTCATGCAATAAATGAATTGAAGAGACCTGCTTGATATATCAGGTTAGTAGAACAATCACTGCATGAGACAGCTATTAATATTTTATTATTATCCTATTCCATTTTCCTGGAGGTTCCACTGATAAAATGCAATTTCAGCAAGCCAAGCTGCAAGTTTTGACTTAGAAAGCATTCCATTCTGTAAAATAGCCGGACCCCATCCTGGATTCAACTCATTACTCAGGCTGAGATATCTGGCATTAGTCCACTACTCTGTTATTGAATCATTGATGTTCACACAATATAGCGATCTTGACAATATAGACTTACTTACTTTCAAGAACCGTTTGCAAAATGCATAGACACTAAAATTTTGTTTTTGTACATTAACCCAATGGGTTTTGCTAATCAATAATAATAATAATAATAATAGCCTCCTTGAGGTATCTGCAGTGTTGGGCAAGTTACTTTGTAAAAGTAACTAGTTACATATTACATACAACTTGCAACTGAACTATTTAGTTACAGTTACATATTACCCATAAAATAACTGTAATAATATTACATATTATATTACTTTGTGTCCACAGCCTTAAGCTGTCTCGTGTGAAACTACCACCTTATCACGTGACATGATTGAGTTGTTGGACAATATGCAAATCTTGGTTATAAGTAAGAAGCTGGTGAATAAGCTTCATTCAGTAGGCCTCGTTACTTCGTTGTGGCTGGGCGTTACTCAGAGGATAACTAACGAGATTAGTAACTTTGTTACTTGTAGTAATAATATTACGTAATATTAGACTGGTTACACAGGGGCGGATCCAGGGGGGGGGCTTTGGGGGCTGAAGCCCCCCCTTCATATTTAGGCTTTACTTGATCAATATGCTGAGTATTGTAATGAAATTTTGTCTTAGCATAATTATATGATCACTGATAATACAAATACTCATAAACCACCTTATAAACATCTTTCCAAGGTATTATCAGTGAATTTTTGCTAAAGTTTATGCAACAAGGACCCGGATCAGCATTGGAGGTGTACAAGATCGAGATACTCTAATAGAGCAGTCAGCTAACTACTCTAATAGAACATTCACTAGAAACATGTAGTTGGTTGTTATGGAATTTTTCCAAATCTGCCTGCACCTGTACATACAATGAAGTGCATTGGTCTGTTTAAAGGGCTTCATTCTGCTTGTGTAGTTAATATGTATGGAAATACTTAATTTAGGTACACAATTTCCATTGAAAATGCTCTCAGATTCAATCTTGTATTGTTCAAATTTCAAAATTTTCCACTTTCAACATAACATGCACCTATTCAGTGTTGTGCAATTGTGAGAAGGGTGCATCATGTACTTGGTTGTCTGTACCTACCCAAACTTTTCCATTAGCAAAATGCTTCAGAGAGACCTATATAATCTAAAGGCAGTATATAAAATATCTACAGGTATGAATTTTGTGTGGAAATGTCTCCAAATTGCAGTATTTTAGCATCTATTGTTCAAAATTTTCCTGAGGGAGCATGCCGCCAGACCCCCCTAGTTCCAGCATGCGATTCACACACCTCTACCCAAGAGATTAGTACCTTCAGTTAACCCCCCCCTTTTATAAATCCTAGATCCACCCCTGTTACAGTGACTATATTACTTAGGTAACGGGTTACATTTGTAGTAAAGTAACTTGCGTTATATTACCTGTTTTTATAGCGTATTTCGTTATATTACTTTGTTACCACAAAAGTAATAATATTACGTAACGCGTTACTCCCAACACTGGGTATCTGAATGTTTGCTCCTCACACACTGCACAAAATTCCATTAGATTCTGGTTAGACTGAGTTGATTCAGCTTGTCACCATACTTTTTTCCTTTGTAGTGTAGCTACATACTGATTTATGCTGATCAGAAATGCTGAGCCCCAGACTGTACATTCTAAAGTCAAAGTAAGCAAAAACAACTGACACACTAGTAAGGTTAAGTCATGCATTAAGTTCCCTACTTGGTACATCCGAAGATGAACACATTGAGTCAGCTATTCCCACAATTTGTACTTCGTTACTAATGACAACCAACAAGAACCCACAATCGATCCTTAAATTCGTTTTATCTTTCTTGGGGTACGTTCGATTACCTGCTGGAAGTGCCACCGATAACTTGTACAGCAATGGTAAGCTGCAAGTTTCAATTTGAGAAAGCATTCCGTTCCGTAGTTTAATCCATCATTCCGTTCTGTTCCGTAGAATAGACCCCACCATTCGAAGTGTCCAGAATTAGCCGCATGTTGTATTT
This sequence comes from Dysidea avara, assembly GCF_963678975.1. NCBI lineage: Eukaryota > Metazoa > Porifera > Demospongiae > Dictyoceratida > Dysideidae > Dysidea > Dysidea avara. The sequence goes on along the minus strand of NC_089279.1, from coordinate 7,355,167 downwards.
TTACACGCTGTTAAATTTCCGCTCATAACTCCTCAGCAGTTGATTGTATCAAAACGAAATTTGTACTGCAGATGCACCATAAGATAGGCTTTAAAACGGTTCCTAGAGTTTGTGCTAACGCGTTGTGAGTGTAGTGTTAGAGTGATTTTATCAATGATTGTCGTTGTTGTTATTGTTATTATTATCTACTTTACCAGTTAGGCACTGGAGGGTGTACACAGAAGGCAGAGCCTGTTCGAGGTGTTTACCCATAGCCTAGGAGCCTAATCGAAAATCTTTGAGCCAAATATCCTAAAGTGAAACGGGACAAATACCCAGAAGGGGTGAAAAAAAGCCAACCCCATCGTGACTTGTCCAGAATTACCCTCATTTACCTTACTCGTTTCTCCATAATACGGGTCTGGCGCGATTAATTGTAACATTATGGGTTCCTTCATGCATGGTTGTCTCCCGATCCTGGGAATTGTAAGGACATTTCTGTTGACAGGTAGACCACGTGATCGCCGACTTGCTCCAATTACATGTGAATTATAATCACCTCCACGAGTGGGGACCTGGCCTTGGTGTTTCGGTGTCTCTAGCAGAGTCAGGAGAACGAGTGGATACACTCTCTAGCCGGCTAACCTTTTCTGGTACCGTTATCTGAAAGAAATCTCTGCCACGGTACCACAGCGTTTTCGGCACTTCTGGTTAATAAGTAGTATCCTGCCGACTACATCAGTTGTAGTCTCGCGGCGCCCGACCCTAAAAGTGCACTTTTTAGGGTCGGGCGCCGCGAGACTATGCCAGCTGTAGCAGGTTTACTGCCGGCGACTCGCAACGGTTATACAGATTATGAGCAACACAAAAGCACACACAACAGTTAACAATGTCACCAAAAACAACTCTCTACAAAATGGTCAAGAAGACATATATTTACAACCACTTTGTTGACGAACTACAATCTGTTGCACCTGGTGTCCGTCTCCTTGATTCTTCAGGGGTGACTTTGTTGGGTTCCCCTATAACTCTTGATGCACTACCTTCAAGTTTTGAATCCAAGCTTGGATGTATACAGACTCTTATTTCACGTCTGGAGAATTTATTTGCTCATGATGCCTTTTATCTGCTGCGTCATTGTTTTGCCATCCCCAAACTCCTTTATCTTCTGCGCACTTCTCCATCCTGGAGGGTTTCTGGACTTTTAGAGAAGTTTGATGAGTTCTTCCCTCCAGACTGTTACCAACATAAACATCAGTTCTTCTGCGTGGACTCAGTCTATTCTCCCTGCTGCTAAAGGAGGTTTGGGAATCCGTAGTGCTATTGATTTAAGTCTGCCCAGTTATCTTTCTTCCCTTCATAGTACCTCCAAACTATTTTCTTCCATCTTGACTCCTTCTGGCTTAACTTTTGAATTTTCTCTCCTCCACGAGGCTCTTGTCCGATGGTCTGCTGTGTATCCTATGCCCTTTGAAGACCGCAGACATCTTCAACATGGTTGGGACGAACTGCTTTACGAACACAATTTTTCATCTCTTTTGGACTCTGCCTCTGATGCTAAAACAAAGGCTCGCCTATTGTCAGTTTCTTCCTCAGAGTCTGGTGCATGGCTTGGTGCTCTTCCTGTACCTTCCTTGGGCACTAAGCTGGATAATAAGTCTTTGAGGATTGCTCTTGGTTTACGTCTCGGTGTTCCCATTGTTGTCGAGCATACATGTGTTTGTGGAAGTAAGGTTGATGTTTTTAGAACTCACAGTTTGTCTTGCAGGTGTAGTAGAGGCTGTATTCCTCAGCATGCTGCACTGAATGAAACTATTTGTCGTGCTCTGGTGTCTGGAGGTATACCTGCTGTTTTGGAACCGGTCAGTGTGTGTTGTAATGATAGTAGGAGGCCAGATGGTATGTCTTTGATTCCTTGGTCACGGGGCTTACCCTTGCTCTGGGATTTTACCTGTTCAGACACCCTGGCCCCATCTAATTTATCTACTTCTGCTAGTGGTGCCAGCCGGCTGGCAAACTCTGCAGAGTCAGCTAAGTTCAGAAAGTATTCTTCTCTGACGCCATCATTTCACTTCTCCCCTCTATGTGTTGAGACCCTGGGTGCTTGGGGATCATGTGCACACTCATTAGTGAGACGGATTGGTTCCTGGGTAATGGAACAGTCTGGTGATAATAGGGCAACCCAATTTTTAATTCAGAAGGTTGCTATCGATGTTAAGCATGGCAATGCTACTTCTGTGATGGCAACAATTCCTTCATCACAGGATTGGGCATAGTTTGCCTCTCTGCCCACTGTTTGAATGTGAAAATCTTTTCTTGTATTATTGATATAAATTACCAATTAACAAAAAATATATATATATTTACAACTATCATCACCATAATGTGTTGATACCTATACAAAGAATAGTTAGTTAGCTATGTGTTGTGTATGTATGACTCAGTACTGCTACAAGCGTGCTTGCTATCCTTGGAGAGTTACGCTGGCTTGAATTCTTTAAAGCCATTTATCTTGAAACTTCTAATGTGCGATTTGGATCGTTTTTCCAAAATCCAGTCCCATACGTTTATAAGAGTTGTACCGATAATCATAGAAGCCTTTTTGCCATATTCGGAAATCGGTTGTAATGGGCTGTGGCCAGTAGATTATTAGTCTATTCAGCTTCAGCAGCTCAGGTGCAGCTGCAGGGCTGGTGTCAAAGGCTCTGGTATGTACTTAAGTACTTTGCCATTTATGTTTTGTGGTAACCGCAAAGATAAACAGTGGTGGTTCAGGTCTTAGCCCACTTGTCTGACTAGCAACTTTGAGTTGAGGTAAGTGTACAATCTCACAGCATTGGCTTTACAAGCTGTACTTTCAGTGAAGTATGCATGAGTATAACTTGTAGAAACCTACAATCGGGTATCGGTTAACTATTGGTAAAACAGGATAAAAATATATTGGATATTGGTTTTCCCTAAAAAGTGGGAATCGGTACAACACTAAATTTTATTATTTTAAGCTTGATTAGTCAACATAGGTATTGTGGTGAATGGTTGTCACTGTAACTGACAAGCATACAATGTTAAATACCATCACTCAAGAAACTGTTTTTTCTGCTTCAATGATGCAATTTTGCATACCTATTGATCAGGAATGTGGGACTACATTTCCATATATAACAAACTGTAACTGAGCAGTTATAACTGAACTTATCAAAGATGAACAGACATACACAACCTCAATAAAACAGTTGAGTGCACATGGTGGCCAAACCTAAAATGGCCATAGGAAGTTAGGAGTGCCAAACAATAAAAGTATGTCCTTGATTTGTAAAAGTATTATCTACTTTGAGGATGGAGTGTATAGTGATCAATTTGGAATGGCTAGGAAGTTTATGACAGAGCTATGATATGAGTACTTTATGGTCAACAGAGCTATGTGAACCCTTTCAGGTGATATCCTGTAATGAATTTCATCCATACAGTTTGGTATGTTTTGTATCACCATGGTTAAACGCTGTTATACTGCTTCATCATTATAAAATTAGTGAACAATTCTGCACTGTTCAGTATAAGCTACATATATGTACATTCAACAGTTGTGTTTTACGTACTTCTACATATAGATATCCAAGAACATAAGGTATGTGTAATATACTGTAGTATTGATGTCTGCCATTGCATGTATGTATTCATAAATACTGGCATCTATCACCACAGGTGAGAACCATGAATGGACACAGACACTCTGTTGCTGGCCTTGAACTAAAAGAGAGATACAAAGCTATTCCAAAAATTTTATCACCTTTAGATGGAAGGGTGTTAGAACCTTCTGCAGAAGAGCTAGCAGCTGAAGGAAAGCTCACCGAACTGGAGAAAGTTGAAGATCACTCAAAGCTACGTAGGAAAAGCCACCATGGGTTTACTCTACTTCATCATGCATCTATAGAAAACAGAGGAGAGATTGTTGAGTTTCTGGTGACTAAAGGTTGTGACATTGATGCAGGTGATGATGTTGAACAGTCAGCTTTACACAAAGCAGCAATGTTTGGTCATGCAGAGTTTGTAAAAATTCTTCTTGACAATGGAGTCAATGTGAACAAACGTGACAGCGATGGAAACACTGCACTTCATGCTGCTATTATCAATGGGGGAGATGTTAAAGTAATAGAACTATTAGTTACAAAAGCTGACCCTTGTGTTAATAATAACAGAGGTCAAAATGCACTTCATATTGCGGTCAAATACCATAAAATTGATGCAATCAAATTGATTCTCAACCACACACAGATATCTGAAATATTTGCTGATTCTGATGATGAAGGTTACACACCACTACTTCTGGCAGTAAGTTTGGGTCACTTTGACACAACAGAAGAATTGCTGAACAGGCAAGACCTAGGTATCGACATTTCTGCAACCACCAAGAAAGGAAAATCCATTATCCACCTTGCAGCTATTACTCACAACACAAATTTGTTAGCTCATATTCTTGAGATTCCAAATGCCTTGTATCTCATTAACAATCGTGACAATATGACACACACTCCACTGCATGATGCTGCAGAACATGGAAGCTTAAAACAAGTGATAAGGTTGTTAGATAGAGGTGGGTTGGTGGTTAGCACCAAAGATGGCTATTCACCTCTTCACTATGCATGCTTTCGTGGCCATCTAAATGTGGCAACAAAACTACTAAAGCGACATCCATTTCAAAAGGATTTAACAACAAAGAATGGCGATACCGCTTTGCATTTAGCAGCTACAAGTGGTTATCCTGCAATTGTAAAGCTTCTTCTTGACAATGGAGTCCCAATCACTCACAATGCACAGCAAGCTAGCTTTCTTGACATAGCCATGTTCAGAAGGGACAGTTGTGTGGCATCGGTTGCAGTTAAGCATGACAGGTGGCAAGAATGCTTAGATTTGATCTCACCAATTCATCCAGCTCCGATGATTCATCTTATTCATACACTTCCAGACGTTGCCCAGGCTGTGATGGACCACAGCATCACTTCCGCACAACTGCATCCGAATGACCCGGGTTACTGGAAGAATTTCAATTTCAAATATATTTTAAATCAGGCAGAAAGCACAAGCACTTTCCATTGTAATCGTACATGGTACCAGCTTATTCTTTACTACATCTATCTACTGTTTACAATTCCCAAAGAAAACAATGCCAACCCATTAATTGTGATCGACGAAATGTTACAGTATGATCGAAGTGATCTTCTGGTACATCCACTGCTGCTAACCTTCTTGAATCTAAAATGGAGAAAGTATGGTAGAGCATACATCCAAATTAGAGCTAGTTTACTTGCCCTACTCACAATTCTTTTGAGTGCACTGGTAGCATTTTCTGACCCACCCAGACCATCAATGTCATATAACAATGCAACTGCAACTTCAGAGGAAATTGGTAGTAATCAGACAGTGGAGGAAACATCAAGTGAATTTTGTTTTGACTCAGTACCAGATGGCCTTGAAGGAGTCACCTTGATTGTTAACCTTGCCTATATCATGGTGTTAGTTGGTCAAATTATCTCCTATATTCGACAAAGGAAAGCGTACGTTGTCCACTGGTTCCATACACTTACTGAAATTTGCACAGTTATTTTTACTACCATCTTCATAATTAGTAACCCTACAATATGGCTCGCTGCAGTTTCTGCTCTCTTGTGTGCTTGGTTGGCTCTAAATCTTTTCACTCGTTACTTTGATGTGTTTGGTTTGTATCCTATTATGTTTTATGACTTACTGATAAGGATTACCAAAGCTTTGCTTGTTGGATTGTACTATGTTATAGGATTTGGTTTGATAATTTACATACTTATTGGAGAAGAAGTTGGATACAATGATCCAATTATATCAATTTATAACACATTCTTTGCAGCATTTCGTGGCTTTAATTTTTTCCTACTTGAGCAGAAAGAAACATCCTGGCAAGAAGGGATAGATTCCTTTGAATACAGGAAAACTACATACATTGTTGTATTAGTGCTAACTGTTGTGCTTACTATTGCACTAAGCAGTTTGTTGATTGGAATTGCTGTTGGTAGCATTGGAAATATTGAAAAAGATGCACTACTCTATCAGGCAAAGCTAAAAATACGATTGTTTCTTGAGTTGGATCCACACATTCCAAAATTCCTAGAAAATACAATTGTTCCAAAATCTTACAAATTTACAGGATCAGATTCCATGACTGATAGAGCATACAGTCTTTGGAATTTTTTGGTATCTAAATTTGCACCACCTTTCCAACACAGTGGGCATGCAGAAATAAAAGAAAAGCATGAAGACAACAAGCAGAAAGATATGCATTATCGTATTAAGGCAATGGAACGTCAAATTGAATCAGTATTAAAGCATCAAAAGTTATTGATGGAACAGCTTTCAAAAAAGTGAACTACATCTTAACTGCAAACACAGAAGCAGAAAACATGCATATCATATTTGAACATATGAACAAGAAAATGTCGTATTCCCATCAGCTATTAACTTTCTAAACAGTTTAATTTGCTATTGTATGGATGTTGTGGTTGTCACAAAAACAAAAGCTGTAATTTGCATTGATATAATCTCATATTTTTATATTAAGTCATTTGTACAAAATGATTTAGATCAGCAGTCAGATGTTATGGTACATATATACCATAACATGAATTGTCAGTGGAATGTGCAATGTTAAATTAAGTGATATTGAAGAGATAACACAACCCAGCACATATCTCTTCTCCCACACACTGTACACATGCACACTTAGAGTACAAAGCAAAGCCATTAGTTGTGTTAGTTGACCCAATGAAATTCTGTACAAGAAGGCTCTATAAGTCATGCAGTGAAATTCTTCTACAGTTGGACTATTTCACAGAAAGACTGTTTAATGCCTCATAGAAGGTGGTGGGAGTATATTTGATGGACCTTATAATGTAAGTGAAGTGTTGACAGATTAAAGCATTTACTTATCAGCTGATCAGTAAATCCAGAGGACTATATTAAATTGTACAGTTGAATATAGTTCTGGACAAGGTAGTAGCTATGAACAAGTGAGGTCCTAAAGGGCGGGTAAGCCCTGCATGTTAATAAGGAATCAAGGACATCCCTAGCTATTTCCATCATCACTACAAACTCCTACTAATTCATAGGGCTACTATTCTAGTTGTAGTTACCATTGTTGGACTTGCATGACCAGACTACACTGTTTCTCTTCTACAATGTGTTTGTAATAACATTATAGTCTGACTATGTGAGACCAATTCAGTAGGAACGTTGTACAACGTCATGACTCATTTACCCTGAAAAATAAACAGCATGATAGTTTGGAAGGCTTCACAGTGTGTTAAGCGTTAAGCTGTGTAACAAATTATTAAAGGATAAGGAGTCTGGTTAACAAAAGCACATTCTATACAGTGGGACGTATTTAAACCAGTCACGTTGGAGTCAAAATTCCTAGATATAGGTGACTGCTTTAGACAAGTAGGTTATTGTATAAAATTGTCAAGTTAGCATTATTAGAGGGGTGGCCTTCCTATACAGGTGGTTAAAAGATAAGTTTCACCATATCACATTACTATATTATCTTAGTGGAAATGATTCGTTTAGTCAAGGCAAAATGTATTAGTTGCTGTGATGATATTTAGAAGGCTATTCCTACAATGATATAGTGTACACTACTTACTCCCACCATCAGTTAATAAAATGTGACAGTTTAGTTTTTATGGCCACATATATCCACAGTAAGATACTGTGGATTGTGCACATGGTTGTACAACATCTTTTGATAGAATGATTGATTAGCCTTACTGTCAACTGATGATGCTGTCATTGGCCAATACTACTGTATACAATGTATAGTATCTTGCGTTGTGATACGTAATATCCCACAAAAATGAGCCATCAATGTGTTTATGTTTCTTATACTCTGCATGGCAACGGGTAAGTTTATATGCAAGAGTGTGATATAGCACATTACAAGCAGGAAATTTAAGTGATAACCACCTACTAACCACTACTATCACTTCCATAGTGTCTAATAGTATACTTGTTAATGTGGTGAATGTGGCAGAACATATCCATTGTCACCTCATGTTTTTCCATAATATTATGTGACCCGATTTAGGAAAATCAGTCTTAATGTCACAATTGATAATTCAAATATTTATGACCAAAACAAAGTATTCCAAGCAGCTTTACAATGGTTACAATTGTTCCTTGAATTACTACAAATAATCTAACAGGTACCAAACTGTCTTAACGGTAACACAGTGAATTGTGAATTTCTAATTATTTTCACGCATGACATTAAAACTGATTTTCCAGGTCACATATTATTTCTGTGTCAACAGTCAGTTACTTTGTGTTGATTTAGTGTTTGACAACCAAGTGATATGTTTCTAATGATGTGCACTATAATTGGAAGTGCTAGGGGCCAACAACTAAGCTGAAGTCTGAAAATGCAGTTAACAGGAATGGTGGAGCAGGCCTAAGAGTGGAGGGCCCAACTTTGACAATGAAAGATTAATTTCACAGTATAATAATTTCAACAAGATATGGATGTCATGGATGGGGGTATGGACACAAATTTAAAGCTCTGAGAGAGAATTTTAGATATGTTTTGCAAATAAATAATTATGTATATAGCTAGATACAGCTTTTAAAAATGACTGTTCTGTTAGTGTGGGTGCCTGCTCAATTAGAGTATCTCAATCTTTCTTGCAAACATTTGGCGGGGAAGCAGGATTTTGACATGAAAATCCTGTCAAATGAGCAGAAAAGTCCCAGACCCAATGATTACTGATCCTCAAGCATCAAATAATCTTAGTATGTGCCAAATGAGCCATGGTATCCTGAACTTCAGCTGCACTCAATCTGAACTACACTGATTTTTTCCAGCTAAAAGAGTAACAGATTAATGGTATCACTTGTCTTTTGTGAGCCATAGCTACTATGTATGTAATAATCAATAATGCTGACTGCTACGTAATTACCTAAAGCAGTCTACTGGATTATATAGTACCTAATGAGAGCATGAACGATTCAGCAGGAGTTAGTTTATAGAGGATATTTCTCTATGAGGGAAGATAACCACATAAAATTGTTATTGCAAATTTAGTGGATAATCAATCATGCCAAGGACTGACACCAACTGTTTATAAGGCTCGCAATCCATAGGAGAAAACCTTATTTGGAATTGTGTAATCTCAGAGAATGTTAATTATTGTTATGATATATCTGATGATTGCTTTGGTGATTGTGATATATAGTTGGTTCGCGTTCACCTGACTGAGCCCTTGTTTCTTGTTAATAACTTTTGTTACATGGACCAACTGCCCAAACATTTAGTAGTGCTGTGAAGCCCTTGAACATCAGAACTGTTTATTATACAAGTGCTTTGATACATGCAAAAACAAGTGCCAGTTATGAGGCTTTAAAATATCCCATACATTTAGTAGTGACGATTCAGGCGCGCTAACATGTTTACAACATACTTGTTCCAGTACAAAACCAACACATGTTCACCTCTTTGATATTACTATATTTGGCAGGGGCTCAGGTGAACGCGTATCGACTATAGTAGTAGTAACTTGTTGTAACTGCACAAAAATGTGCCTGTTACTAAGACCAATTAATGTATTAAATGTGAATACCTGTATGCTACTGCTTATTGGCTGTCACAGCCCTACATCCAAACCTATTGATTGATGTGTGCAAATAATTATGTTGATCAAAAAACACGTTTTGTGTTTGATGTTTGACATACATGTTGCATCGTGATACCCTCCCCTCCAAGCTGTGTTGTACACTACTAAGGCATTACATGCCAAAGTGTATGTTGTGTCCAACTTAAACTGCAGTCAGAAAGTAAACTAGACATTACATCAGTAATGTGCTCTTCAAGCTCAGAAAGTAGGCAAAAAAGAGTAATGCTTCCTCACAGTATTGGCAGTCTATCCCACTAATAAAGAATGGTTGTCTAATTAGAGTATTTCTTAGCTCTGTATGTGCATTGTATTAGAGTAGTTGAATGGAGTTTGAGTGAAGGAGTTCCTAGTCAGAGAAATGGAAGTCCTAACTGTGCATGTGGGTGGAAAATACATAATAATGCAATTTTAGGGGAATTGACTGTTGTGCGATCCATTCATATGCAATTACGTAGTCAATATAAATTGAGGGACTGCTATTATGACTGTTCTCTTGATTACCACACCATTAAAGATATTGAAAGCCGATGGTAGTCAGAACTCTGAATAGTACTTGATTCTTTTAGACATTGACAAAGCGGCATAAGTGTGTCTCAATACGTTTGTACAGATTTCTGGCTTCCAATTGGCCTGGAAGCTAACCAAGTGCATATACAAATGTTGATACATGTAGCTGGAATCTTGGTGGAGAGATTCGGAATCTTACACACAATTTCTTGGTGGTGTTAGACCCCTATACTTTAACAGTTGTTTATGGAGTGTTTGAAGTGGTAGTGAACCTTGAAAAAGCACTTTGGTTTCACCCTTAATGGGTTTCTATAACTAATAAATAAATAAATAAATAGTAAACACTTATTTTGTTACAACTGATGGGAGCTGGCAAGACATTTTGCAGATTAAGATGTGTATAAGATTCTGTATAGTCTAGCAGACCACGTGAGTCAGTCACGGTTGTCATAATGAGTCACTACAATAATGTACATAGCTAACAAACACACAAACTGTAAATATTGATATTGTAACATTGTATCAATTGGGGCATGTACAAACAGTGCCATAGTCAGCACTAGCAGTGTATATGTGTTGGTGAAAATGAAAGACACACAGAGGAAAGGGGGGTTTAACTGGTATCTGAAAATCATCAGTTTACATTGAAATTTGACATATGGTAAAAAAAACAAGTGAGCCAGTGGTACTCATAGATAATTTTACATTGTATTTATAGATGTGAGATGTCTCTGAAGATGACTCACCAGAAGCATAGCTAAACTGTAGGCAGGTGAAGCAGTTACTTCACCAAATATGTATTGGTGATTGAACTGAGAAGTTTGAGCTTTTTAGATCACCGGAAGCTTACCTTAACTTTATAGCAATTTATGTGGAATTTAGTTCAACTTACTGTATACATTATTAATAGCTATAGCCTATCCAGGGACATCATGAATAGGGTTTCTGAGGTTTCAGAAACTAATCAAGCATACCCTAATAGAGAATTAATTCACCCTAATAGAGTTCTTGCCTTAATACAACAGTCAAGCACATTTTAATATAATAAACTGCAGTAATCTCTCTCAAAGTCAACCTCAGAGGGTCTAACTTTCAAAAATTCCCCAGGGGAGTATACCCCCAGATAGACATGTTTTGCATGCTATATGGCGTAATTTAAGGTATACGTATGTATATATATATAAGAGCTTCCATCATCACATAAAATAGACTATAAACTAGTTATGAAATTCTTGGAGCCTCCCATGCCATCCAAGCAAATCACTGCTTTATAAAACAATTGCAAAGATGTAAAACTAAACATTAAAACATACTCATTAGCTTCATTGCCAAGTTTGGTTGGTCATATGCCTAAGATACAGTTCACTGAAAATGTATTGCAGACATACAGTACAGGAATAAAATTTAATGCTAGTGTTGATGAATATATATAACATCTAAAGTAATCACTTATGAGTGATTTTAGAAAAGCTATTCATTTATAAGTGATATTAGTGTTGTCACATGGCAATTTAATCTTAAAATGTTTACTTCATCATACATTTTGTATGGGTCATATTTTGTAAACTGCATTGCATAAACCAAAACTGTACCCAACTTCGAATGACCTCTTAGTATAGTCATAAACCCCAATTCCGTGACCACTCTCTCACTAAGATGTTTTGATGGTGGATTTGAGTTCCAGGGACCTTTTCTAAAAGATTTAGCTCCCAGGTCCCTCCCATAAATGTCAGCAATTTTGCTAGAGGGCATAATTTAAAATAGCTGAAGGATTTAAACCAGGATACCTAAAATGTTAATCAAGGATGCTTTTTTTGAGCAACTCAACCACCATTATTTCAATTTTGCTAACACTTTGGTGCTATGAAGTCACCATAATCCTAATTCAGTAATTTTAATAATAATGGAGTCACATATTTATATAAATAATTGGAATATCATGTAGTAATGTGTTATTTAGTTCGAATCAGAACACTCTTCTTCACTAAATTCTGAATCTGATGAATCTTCTCCTCTCCCTTCTTCCTGTTCTTCATCAATCTCCTCTTGTTCATCTTCCTCACTTTTGTCTGCTGCCACCAGGCCTAGTGCATTGAGATGTGCTGGAAGAGCAGGACAAGTATGCTTAACAAGGCGACAGTGGCCATCCACTATAGCTCCCAGACATGGCCAGTCGGAGAAGGGTGATTCTTTAGCAATGGGTGGAGCACTAGATATGTTAGGTAATTTTCACGAATTAAGTGCTGGTACAGACAGTCTGCATCTTGAGGAATTCAAATAAAAGACTTATTTTTCATTGCCTACCACTGGTCAGCATGAGCCTCAGCCATAGATCTACTTTTGTTGTCCCCATAGATCACGATACGTGTGAATTTGAACAGCTCATCTATAATATCTTCCTCAACATCAAGACTATTTCCACACTTCAACAGTTTTTTGCTGTGCAACAACACTCCTGGTCACTTTGTCGTATACCAATGACTTACCCTTGCCATAAAATCTTGAGTTGGCATCACAGCCTGTATTATAATGAAGCTGTGCAATGCAGCTTGCCATGTCCTTAGGCACTAAACTACAAGTGTCCTGCTTTCTCTTAATGCACAGCATACCAGGAAGCATACGAGATACGTACACTGCTGTAACGTAAACATCTGTATCAGTAGCATCAACGACCACTAGGCCAGTGTAGCCTGACTCATGAAAAACTGAATAAACCAAAAATATGATAGCATCAGCTTCTGACTGGTCAAAACTGTATTTTGCTGGCTAGACAAATTAGTGCAGTGTGATCCAACAGAGTAGATAACCTCTACATCCATATTCCTTGCAAGATCAGCCAGGTAGCTGCCAATTAACTTTTGTATTCGTTTTTGTTGCTGCTGCCACAGAGCAGTGTTTTGAATGCAGTGGCAGAAGGAAAGAGATTATTCGGTTTCATATAAATGTTGGGGACATGTGCCTTACCCTGTACCCTCAGGTCTCACTCATCATCTTTGGTTGAGATATCTGTGTACGGGTCATTCACACAAATAATGCAATGGGCATTATCACAGCTAGCAAAAATTGATAGATTTCACCTTAATCTGACCACTTGTGTGGAGTTCCATCTTGTGTCTGATGATCTTCTTCAGGTGATGGAGTGGCATCCTCCATATCTACAAGAGCAGTACAAGATTCCTGCAGAATTATTGGTTGAAGGGAGAGTTTTTGAATAAGTTCACTCTTCTGAGTCTTTCTGCAGGTACTGTACCATTAGAGATGACTCATGAATAAGGCTAGACACTCATCAATAACACAATGCTCCAGCAGTTCTGGAAGGTTCACAAGTTAACTGTCTTCAACCAGGTCAATAACTGCCCTAAGAGCATTTTGCTCCATCTCATTGTGTGGTCCTCTCTAGGTTTTTCATTGCTTGATTCTTTATGTTAAGCATTTGCTCAAAGGGACATGTTCATGGAGAGAGATTTTCTTGCTGAAAACCCTGTCTTGCAGAAGAATGGTCAACTTGTTCTCTTCTGCAGCATTAGCTGAGTTAAAGTCTGCAATGAGCTTATCAGAGGCAGACACGGCTGATTATAGGGTGCAAAGGACAGGTGAGGATGGGCTAATGGAAAAGAGTCAAACTCAGATAAGCAGATGACAAAATCTTGCATGCATTATTCATCTTCTTCATCCGTCTTGAGCTACATTCTGCTTAAATTCTCTTCTATTTGCCAGGGAATTGTGAGTAGCTCTAATCAGTTCGGGTCACATGGTTCACATTTCTGCAGTGAACCAAGAGCTGCTTTTCATTCTTGAGGATAGATAGCCAGCCAGATTTCATTTTACTAACTTATTCATTGTGCACTCTATCCACATGTCCCAGGCCATGTTGGAGTAGGGGTCGCCAGTGATGGATTAAGTAAAGTCAGTGCAGAGAAAATCAACTTGATCTAAAGGAAGCGTTGTAAGCATCGCCCAAGTAGCCATCTCCAATACTTATTGTTGTCATATGCTATCATCCATGCTATCATCCATGGTAGCATGGCACACAGTGAGCTGACATACTCATCCCAGTTGCAGATATGGACTGCATGCACATTTTGCATGAGCGCATCTACCATGGACAGGAAATCTTTCCAACAGTTTGCCATGTTACTGGCATCCGCATGGGTGAATAAGATAGTAAAAAGCATCCTCTTCCAGTGCTTTATGTACATAAGCACGAGATTCTCACTTGCATTTCTCAAAATTTCAAGATTTTCTTTTATTTAATCTGCCAGGTGTGGGACGAGTCTCTCCTTCACTAGCTGACTCACAAGTGCTTCATACGTACCTATGCTTAAGCAATGTGCAGCTTCCTCTTGAAGTGCTTGCCCTTTAGAGCATAATCAACAGAGCCATCAGCAATGACTCCTCCAGTCACAAGAACATCTTCCAGCTCTCTACCCTTGTAACATTATTTTGTAGATAGCACTTATCATTGAACACTGTGTATGGAATGGACCGAGTAAGGGCACAATGTTATGACACTTTTAGATTCTCAGCCTTGAGCAGAGTGACAAGGACATACACAGGATGATCTCCCACCAAGATAGCAAAAGGGCTTGTGATTAACTGTAATGATGTTAGATAACTTATTCATTATGTCATTTAGCTACAACTGATTTGTTGGGTGGTTGATTATAAGACATATAAAAATAGGCCTTGCTCTTTCCCTGTTCCACATTCAAGCCACCATGAATACTAAACATACTAGAGTGATCAGCAGCATACAAAGTGATTACCAGCATTACCAACATACTAAAGTGATTTTTAAAATGATAGCCATGTAGCCTACATAATGGAAGGGAAAGAAAAGCCACATGTAAGTTACAAGGTTGTATTACAACTTTTCTGCCAGAAAGATTATAGGCCATGTGTGCATATGTGCATGCGCATTTGTATAGGTACAGCCTTAATGTGCACCAATACATTTGTTAACCAACCAATAGTGTTTATTGTACTGTAAGAAAAATCAAAGCATTCTGTCCTGGTACTAGAAACGCTTGTACCAAATTGAAGGCCTGGTTTTTGCCATTAATTGCTATACAAAATTCTTGTGGTTGCTGTTACGTACACACTGGCCGAATAATCAAATTACTTAGACCACAAGAAACAATATTATATGCAGGTTAAGGTATTAATTGCTTTAATTTGTGAGATAGAGTAGTGTGCAAAAAATGAGTTGCTGTGTTGTGGCAATTTTTAATTCTGCCCTCTGGCAAAAAAAAGCTGACATTTTTGGGAGGGACCTGGGAGCTAATTTTTTTAGAAAAAGTCCCTGGAACTCAATTCCACCATCAAAACATCTTAGCCAAAGAGTGGTCACAGAATTGGGGTTTATGACCATACTATCTAATCTAAATTGCTGTCACTGACATAACATAGAGTACTTGTATTTAAAGTGGATTCACATCGAAAAAGGCTGGAAAATTAGAGACAATTAAAAACTCAATCAATACAAAGAACACCTATTTAGGGAAAATTAATTCTACACAATTTAGGTAATCAGAGCATTTTGTAGAGGAACTCCAGACAACATAAAGTTTTTGATGCAACATTCTTATCTGAAGTTTCACTGTTTTGCAATTTATGTCAAATGCCGAGACTATAGACATACCCAAAAGTTAGTAGAGCTGCAAAATTTACTGGCATCATGTATGAATGTAGGTACATGTAAACAATTCATTTCACCATTACACTGTAAGTGGTCACTTTATCCAGGTTTCCATATGCACATTCCCGTACTAAACATATAGAATACAAATGTAAACATTGCATTATTTAATAATCTAAAATGCAGACATAATGTACTGCAAACAAGCATTCATTTATGTAATTTTCATGGGCACATCCTTGTCACGGTGGTATGTCATGTGTGCAGGCAAGCAAAACTTCTTGTCAAAGTTGACTAAAAAGGGATGTATTTTCCATTAAATAGCTAGTTTGACTATGTATACAAGCTGCTTTAATTAGCTGTGTAGGCACTGGCCCACCCTCCCCTACCCACCGTTGGGGTTATCACTCCATATATTGAGGAGCATAATATGCATCATAAAATTTTTCAGTTACAGAGAACAGTACTAATAGCTATGTACAACTGTAATGAAAACATCTAATTTCTGGCAATTTATGTACATGCCCACCCACCAACTCACATGCATGCACACACACCAGTTCGATCACTCACTCACTCACTCATGAAAGACAGGATGTGGAAGTGGCAGTAATCAAAGACCCATCTTCTCAGCTTATGTTAGAACATGATGTCCACTGAGAGAACTAATAACCAAGCTTATCCCTTGGAGGTTACAGCAGTATACGTAGAGGAATCTATAAGTGACAGTACTGGAGAACGATCAACAGCAACACCGACTCCACAATCACAGAAAAGATTAGGCCACCTTTTGGGGACACCAGAAGGTGCAACAATGGACTCACTCCTTACTTACTCATGCAGCACCTCAGAAGATTCCAAGTATTGATCGACAAGCATAATACATATAGCTACTATTGTAGTAGCATAGATTATAGGGGTGCAACAATGTAATTATTTTCGATAATCGATCGATATATGCAATATTTTCTATCACAATACATGTGATGAAACATATCGATATACTGCATATTATAATATATTGCTGTGTTACAATATAATATTGCAGGGTTGTAATGGGCTGTGGCTTGTGGATAATTAGCCTATTCAGCTGCCACCATCCTGGAGGGTGGGAATCAAGCCATCACAATGTAATTGTTGATGTTTTAGTGGTGACTAGAAGCCACATATCCTAAACAAACAGTGCTGGTTGTAGTACTGCCTACTTGTATTGTAATAACTATTTAATAACAGTTGGCCATTAGCAGCTTTTGACTGGTGGGTGTACACCACATGACACTATATCTACTGTATTTTATGAAGCTTATATCCATGAGTTATTTACACAAGTATGGCACTTTAACATCACCAAAGGCCCTAATCCAAATATTACAATACAGCAATTTGCAATATTTAAGGCAATATGCAATATGGTATTTACCCATACTGTTGCATCCCTAATAGATTATCTATGGTAGTAGTCACTACTCCCACTAGGGTAAGGAGGCTACTGAAACCCTGTGTAGTAGGGAGTAAGAAACATGTTACTAAAACTCTGTTGAATGTAGAAACAAAACCCATACCAGGTGGTGACTAGGTACACAGATAGCTTGCAGTCTATGCCATCCTGGGATCAAGGATTTCATCAGTCTGCAGTCAACCAGTACTCCCGATCTCCTTCCACTCTGAGTTCATAGGCATAGGTTCTCCTAGGTCTACCGGTAAAAAAAATTTTGGAGAATTTTCAGAATAGTTACCAGGGGGTGGATCTGGACTTCAGTTTAAAGGAGGGGGTCACTCTGGAACATGGTAGCATCAGTCTAGCTAAACCTTTTAATATAGTAAATATTTCATTACAAAATAATCGTTCTCCAGCAATGTTTTAGTGCTAAGTCTTACCATTACGCCATTAGAAAATGCAAGCTTCAGATGTAGAAGTAATCAGTCGCAATATCTTTAAAACAATAATTATTTTAAAGACGCTTATTGCATATGAAGAGGCCACTTTTTGACCTTGATTAGAATGGCATCGAGATTAACCATGTAGTGAATATAACTTACTCACTTGGTCAGCAGAAACCCCATTGACAATGAGGCACGCACCCCAAATCAGTTTATGGGGTGGGTGCAGGCAGGAAAAACCACCTAGTTAGTAGACTAGCAACAGCAATACAACCCCCTGTATCCGCCACTGCTTTATCCCATTGGGCATTAGTTTGTAAGATGATATTTAACCTTGGTAAATGTATTGTTATGAGATTTAATCAATACATTCTCATCATGTAAAGTCCTAAACATGACAAAATAGTAGGTAGCCAGTTTTTGATCTCAAATCATTTATCAAACAAAGTGACATTTTCTTGAAGTGTAGCTATCAAATTTCAATGAAAAGAGTTCATGTTATTCAATTATGTGGCTTTCTATTATTGCATAGCTTGTAATGCACAAAGAGAACTTATTTCTTTTCATATAGCTATGCCGTACACCTAGGAACAAGTGCATGTTATACCTATAATGTAGTTTTCAACAACTATCAGTTGTGACAATTTTTGCTTAGCCATGGAGAGAATAATGGCTTGAAAAGCCCCTCTTTCAGTGCCAGTAAGTTTAAAAATCACAAATCACTTCAAAATTTCTGCCATGGTTATCCTATGACTTGAGGAACCTGGGGTGATTCTTGTCGGTGCCAGTTTTAAGTAAAAACATAATGTATAAAACTGTACCCTATTCTTTCTTGATTGTAGTTCAGAAAATGAAATGCCACTCCAAAATTAAGATAACATGCATTATCTCATGTCCATAATGAACAAAATATTTACAATGTAAAGCATCAAATATATTTAGTGGTTTATGCCAACCCTGACACACAGATAATACCACTTTTGTTGTAGCTGCTGCTGCTGTTAATTGAATACTAAAACTCTCTACCATATTGATGAACAGTATGCTAATTCACTTTGCATTGATGGAATTCTTTATGAGTATGCTGCTGGCCAACCAGAGATTATCAGAGCTTTATAGCTCATGAATGATAATATAATTTGTGCACAAAGTCTGGGTGCTTCCTTAACTCTATAGATGTGCATATACGTATTTCATTGAAAATATTATAAGTCTCTTCAAGTTTACTTTAGCATGGGTGTACATAGGGACAGCTCAGGAATGTCTTGATATTTAACATGGGAATACAATTTGCTCATGACTTTGATGCCAAACTATTATATCAAGCAACACAGAGCAATAAATTGTGGATGTTGGCTTACAGGTTAGGGTGTAGGCTCAGTGTAGCTAGTTGTTTCTAAGCAAATGATCACTAAAATATTTGTTTGGGTAATGTATGCATGGATGCATATTTCTACCCATCACGTTTCAGCCATCACTTAACAACACTTAGAAAATGGTATGCATAAAATCCTTTGATCTTTGGGGTCTTAAAATCCCTAAGAGGCCTCTGGAGAGGTTCTCTAAAATGTGACCTCCTATCTCCAGTTTATGCTGAGTAGTATTGCAGATATCACAATTGATCACTGATCTGCTATGCCTCCCTCAGGAGGAAGAATAGATCAGTGAGCTTCCTTTTTATATATAACTGTGTAGAAAGTAATTGACATTATGATGTTTTACTCAACCCACAATCAATCAATCTATCTACTAATATAAATACACCCACACCATATTCTAAGTCAGTTAGCCACACAGATCTTCGTGGCTTTAAAAACCTCGGCTTCGCCTCAAGTTTATAAAATCATGAAGATCCTTGTGGTAGGTCTCTAACTATTACAAAGAGGACGAGTAGATTTAAACTTTTAGTCCAAAGCACTTAACTTAATGTATTAACTTACTGATTCAAGTGATATATATATATATATATATATATATATATATATCACCTATACCACAGCTGCATTGGGTTTTGCTGATATATACACCCTTAGCTCTCAGGCCTGCAGCCCTCATGATCAGCTTTTGTGTAATATTATATCAGCAAAATTCCTTGCAGCTGTGGTATATGACTATTACATGCACCATAGGAAATATGATAGTTCTCAAGTTTCAAGATATGGTCTGATCAAATAACAGTGCAATGAAGTAAACAATTTCTCAGTATAAGTGAAGTCTTAGATATGACATGTGGCTACAACGTGACATGTGTTTGCACAGTTAGTTTTAAGTGTGTAACTATCAAATATCAATGAAAGGAACTCATGTCTAGTGGAATGCACAAAGAGTCCAAAAAGGCATCATGTTACCATAACATCTACAAACAGGTGTGCAGTTGCTACTATACAAATGCAGATAGCTGATGAGAAAATGTTTGAGGGATCAAGTGATTGTTAACAAACATGAAACAGCCCAAGCAATGAACTATATTGACATCATCATAGAAACAAATTCATTGTTTGCAGTTGTAGCTACACAAGAACAAATGTCACTTCATAGTGTGTATTCTGAGAGATTTAAATGTCTACTGTATGATATTACACTAACTTTTGACATTATATACTATTTACATGTTAATGGATGTGCGTGTGTGTGTGTGTGCTGTGTGTAAGATGAGACAACCAGCCTTCTAGCCCTTCAACTTGATAACTACTTGTGTAATAAATTGTCTTGTTGAAAACGTATAGTAAGTTGAAACTTTGTTTGGATGTGGTAGCACTTAGGTAGAGGTGCTAATTTTTGACTAAAGCAGTCAAAATTTAGCACTTATAGGTGCTACCATAGCATGCAGCTACCATATAGCACATCAGTTAATTTTAACAGTGCGTACATGGAATGTGCCACATGCAGGCTGATGTTTCTTGTGTTGAATGTGTGTAAAAAGTGTAAAAAAAGTGGTTGGCCTCATTGAGAATCAAACTTACGCAACCTCTGGTTTATCAGCCGCAATGTCTGAGCTAGCTATATTGTGCCAGTATGGTTTGCAATGGAATTATGTCACTTGTATAGACTGCGATTAAGTTGTATATAGATCAAGTCACCACCTGGTATGGGTTTTGTTTCTGCATGAGGTATGTTACAAACCAATTATGGCAGCTTTAGACCTGCTCAGAAATTGCCAAAAATGGCAATTTCTGGCAACCAAATGTTGCCATTTTGGGCAACTTTTGAACTGCTCACACTTTATGAGCAGCAAAAAGTTGCCACTTCTGGCTACTTTTTAACTGCTCATAATTGCCATATTTGGCAATTTCTGAGCAGACCAAAAATTGACAAAACTGGGAACTGCTTACAGTTTCCAAAATTAACGACTTCTGTTTTTGCTTTGAACAACCACAAGATGGTGTTCAAAGCTACCAATTCTGGCAATAAGTGTATTACTCCTGTTATAAAGGATGATGAACTAATCGATTGTGGGATTTAGTTTGCCAAAAATGGCAATTTTTGATATTTGCCAAAATTGGCAATTTATGTAATTCCCACATCTGGCAACAAAAAGTTGCCACTTTTGAGGTGCTTACAATTTCCATTTTGGGAAATTTCTGCAATTGTTACATATGCATTAATGAAAGTACATCAAACAATACAGTAGGACTGTATATTAGGAATCATAAAAATTTGCACCTTTTCACAAAAAAATAATGTGACCAGAAACCAGTTTCACAATCCCTTCATGGCACTTTGGCAGTATTGGTTAGGCAAAAACAAAGATTACTTTTGAAAATAAACATACTAGCCTGCCAATAGTAATAAGGCATTGTGACTGTACTAGATTGCAGCAACCTGACTGATATCAAAAAGAACAATATTAAAAAGAACAATATATAGTTATCCCTTAAAATAAGTTCTGTATTTACGTGATTAAATGCCACAGTGTTCATTACCTTAGTTGTCAAATTGATATGGCGATTATTCAAAATCTACCACTACTCATAAAACTTTTTTTAAGTTTTTAAAATTGATTGTGGAACCACTCAAGTACAGCTACTATTGAAGGTAAGGCATCTAACCCATTTAATAAAATATGCACATTTCATTGGTAGCTTAATGATCAAAGCAGTTAAAATCTACAAAAAAACTAAACAATAATATTTTTATTATATGTGACTGGATTTTGGAAAAACGATCCAAATCGCACATTAGAAGTTTCGAGATAAGCGGTTTTAAAGAATTCAAGCCAGCATAACTCTCCAAGGATAGCAAGCACGCATATGAAATTTACATAAAAGATGCATCAATCTATTACCTTTCATGCCACTTCCAGTACTTGTAGCTGCTTGTAGAGTTTCCCGCCAAATAAGATAGAAAATCTGAGCAGTTGGACGAGTGAAGTAGTATCATGAATGCTCACAAAGGGGTGGAGGGTGGCGGGGTGGGCAAGGGTTAGACCTCAAAATGGAGGCAGACTACAATTGGAGTCCGGAGATGAGATTACAGGGCTGTGCTGACTCCTTAGTGGCTGACATGTAGCAAAATCCACAGAAAACGTCTGGCCAACATTGTCAGGCTGTCCACCAGTAACTACTGGTTCTTGCCAAGCCAGGTCCTTCACAAGGCCTAAAACTACCACTCGAGCTCTACACACCACCCAGAAAAGACATCTGTTGAAACCAGCCCTGAGTAGTTTGAGTAGTACTGAGTGTCAAAACTACTAGTACAATAGTGCAGTTATCCATTGGAGGTGTTAGTTTGATTTTGCCTGATGTGTGATTTGGATTGGTTTTGTAAAATCTGGTCACATATAAAAGTACAACTCGATGGCAATGGTAATCGAGTTGGTAGCTCCAATGGCAATTCTGTGGAAGTGCCAAGTCATGATGAGGAGGAAGCTGAAGAAGAGTGGGAGGGAAGAGAACAAATAGAGGCTACTATATCTCCTCTACCATCACACAATGAAGAGGAGGTTGATGATGAAATTGTACAAGAAGAAAAAAACAACCGACCATACAAGGAATTTACACCCTTGGCCAAGCATAGGTGTAAAAGGGTCATTAAGAAACAGATGTGATATGGACAATCTTAACACTTCTACATTGTAGAAACTGATTAACTTGCATTTACTAAATCAACCCATTTATTACATACTATAATTAAAGTGGGATAACACTTAAGCACCATCTAGTTGTTGTCCAAAGTAACATAGACAATGCCAGTTTTAGAACAGCTTCAGTTTTGGCAACCTTTGTCCAGCTTGAAAAGTGTCTAATAGCTATGATAATTCTGTGTAGTTAAGAACTTGCCAATTTGATTGCAAAAACTTCCAACTTGGCATTGCATAAAAAGTGATATGTTTAGTTGCCAAAAATAACTAAATTACCAAAAATGGTAATTTCTTGCAACCAAAAGTTGCCAAGTTTGGCAACCTTTGAACTGCTCACTAATTTCTTAGCGTCAAAAAGTTGCCACTTCTGGTAACTTTTGGCAAATTAAATCCCACAATCAATGTGTTTATTGTCCTTTATAAGTACAAATACAATTACTGCCAGATTTGGTAACTTTGGAGCACCATTTGTTGTGGTTGCTCAAAGCAAAACAATAGTTGCCAATTTTGGAAACTTTCAGTTTTGGCAACTTTAACTGCTCATAAATGCCAAAGATGGAAATTATGGACAACAACTTGCCAGAATTAGCATCTTTCCTCTGCTGTCCAAACTTTTTGAGCTATCAAAAGTTGCCAAAAAAGGCTACTTTTGGTCGCCAGAAATTGCCACTTTTGGTAATTTCTGAGCAGTCTATTAGTTTCCAAAATTGGATCTGTAACATACCTGTCTGCATTCAACAGAGTAACATGTTTCTGACTCCCTGCTGCACAGACTTTCAGTATCCTTCTTGTGGGTCCCTATAGTGGGATAGTGACTAATAAAATAACCCTAATGACACACGAGAAGTCAATATCATTTAAGTACTGTTTGGATCCCAGGCTATGTGCGGGCTCTTCAGGCGTTTCAACAGTGCCTTATGGTATGCCAACAACCTGTGCTGGCAGCCAGAAAAATAACTTAATTAGGCCACCTACTGTGCTAGTCTACCATTTAGACATCTTTACTTGTTCTTTAATCAAAAAGAGATAATGGTTTCCTTTGCTTTAAGTTTTCATCAGGGTCTCTTCTCTTTCGTTTTGTAATTTTTTACGCTACTCACCCAGATACAAGCGCCTGAAAAATAAATTTCTAGCAAACAGGTGAGCTGCTGTGCATTTGATCTAGTTAGTCTCAGAGATGAAAATGAAGACATTCTGTAAGTTATTAAATAGAAGAATGGCTTACTCAGCCATCATCACTTTAAAGTACAATTCTGAAAGGAAGTTTCTGTCAAAACTACCGAAATCCTTCTAGATCCGCCACTGAGGTACATGCATGGAATGTCAGAAAGTGAATGGATGGTGATGACTGGTTGAGATCAATGAATGGTATAATAGCTAGCTATAGCTACGTAGTATATTCATAACCTTGGGCTAGTTAAAGTTTCAATTCTAGTGTCTATAGTTGTTGTTGGAGCGGTAAGCTTGTTGGTTGAGGTATCACGTGGTGGTGCTAGACAAGAGAATAGCTAGACAAAGAGAGCCATCTCTACAGAGACGTTAGCTATGTTAATCGAAGCGTGGTTCAGTTATATGACTTCATCGCTATAAAATTAGTGAACCATTCTGCACTGTTCAGTATGAGCTACGTATTAGCTAGCTAGCTACTTGTCCAACAGTTGTGTATTACTTTTCATTCTTCTATATAGCTATATCCAAGAAATCATAAGGTATGTATAATAATTATGTATAGAGCTGCACTTATTCTATATTGATATCTGCATGCACGCTCAGTATTGCAGTACGGTATAGCTATTACGAAAAATTATATTAAGCCCGTAGGCTTAGCTCTATAGTTAGCCATTATTGAGTTACGCTTGTCTGAATTGATCAGGCAGATTTTGCAGCGTTTAGTGTCATCAGTACACAGGAAGAGATTTGAGAGTTGTGAGTAATGATATGTGTGGCAGGGGTCCACTGCTACAACGGTGTTTGCAACCATTGGTGTTTGCAGCTCCTGGTGGCATGGGGCCCACTGCTACAACAGTTTTCAGGAAGCTTGCTTCAATGTTGGCTGAGAAGCGAAGCATTAATTACAGCAAATGCTTATTCTGGCTGCGATGTAGGCTTTGCTTTTCATTTTTAAGATCTGCAGCGATGTGTTTGAGGGGTCATCGCTCTTCAGTTGGCCGTCCATCAACCACTAATATTGATCTGGCCTACTCCGAGGATCGCTTGGAGTCTGGCGGCCTTGTTTGATTGCTGGTATTTCCAGCTGTCCAGCACTTTAACACCTAGTACTGGGGGTGGTGGCAAGGGCAGTCCATCTAGCCCGGGAAAAAAATTTTTAAAAAAAATGTGTGGCAGGGGCGGTGTCACAGTGATATGTGTTTCCCCGAGTTTTGTGTTTCCTGCACACATATCACTAGGGATCCGTGTTTCCTTGCACACATATCACTAACTAGCTAGCGATCTACAAGTCACAGTGATATATGTTTCCCCGGGTATTAGAGTAACTCACCTAAAATCGGACGGGCTCCAAAATCGGACGTAATTACTCGAGCTACAACAGGAATTTTTGAACAACTCATGCGTCTTTAGATAGTTCAAGGCTGTGGGACTTTGGGCACCAAGTATCAGCTTTCTCGACTTCTTTGTCTGGTGGCAGCAACCCTGCAAAGTCATTTCCGATTAATACGTATAATCGGAAAAAACAGTCGATTCACGGACACTCACCGTCTACATATCAGAGTTGCATTCAATCAACAGTTTTCTACCTTAAGGCCCCTATTCGGTGATTATTAGTTTCTCATCCAGCCTTTCTAATTATTATGATGCGGGCGGGAGGGTATTACCATTATGCCATTATTTTACTGTGACACTGATGTACAGACCTTGTCCAAATTGTCTTTCTTTCTTACTACAAACAATTCCTTCACCAGCTGATTCTACTTTTCGTGATCGCCAACTGTTTTTCGACAGTCAACTGAAAGCCTGCTTTGATGAAGTCGATAAAGCACGATTGCAACTGGCACTGCAGTAATTTGCTAAGGAAAACAACAGTTCTCCTGGTGATATATAGCGCATTGTAGCGTTCATCAGCAAAAATTATAACAGTTTGGTATCACGTGTTCTTCTGAGCATGCGCAGAGTAAATAATGGCTTACCATGCGGTAGCTTAAGAAGGATGCGGGCGGTGGATGAGAAACTAATAATCACCAAATAGGGGCCTAAAGTAGTAGAGTAACTCATCTACTTTCTAAATATCCCTGGTTTATTAAATCAAATCCTTTTAATCACGAATTACAAATCAAATAAAAATGAGACGTCACTGGAGTAATAATCGCACCATGAATTTAAGTATACGGAAGTAAACGGTGTTTGTAAAAGTATACGGTGAACATTTCCCGTATACGTATCTCAAATAACGTATACTTAATCAAGTTTCCGTATACTTAAATTTATGGTGCGATTATTACTCCAGTGACTTCTCATTTTATTTGATTTGTAATTCGTGATTAAAAGGATTTGATTTAGGATATTTAGAAAGTAGATGAGTTACTCTACTACTTTAAGGTAGAAAACTGTTGATTGAATGCAAGTCTGGTATGTAGACGGTGAGTGTCCGTGAATCGACTGTTTTTTCCGATTATACGTATTAATCGGAAATGACTTTGCAGGGCTGCTGCCACCAGACAAAGAAGTCGAGAAAGCTGATACTTGGTGCCCAAAGTCCCACAGCCTTGAACTATCTAAAGACATATGAGTTGTTCAAAAATTCCTGTTGTACTCGAGTAATTGCGTCCGATTTTGGAACCCGTCCGATGGTAGGTGAGTTCCTCTATGTTCCCTAGGTAAGGCGTTCCCCGCAGGCCCGCACACATATCCCTAGGGATGTGTGTTTCCCTGCATTCAGTTTCGAAGTGCACTGATGTATACTGTTTCTGCTTGGAAACAGTATACATCAGTGCACTGTTTAGACACATCAGGAGGGTTTGGGATAAGTCAATTAATGGCAAGCTGTTCCACAATCTGGGTATACGGTAGAAGTAGGAATTCATTATACTGTTTTTAGATGCTATCATGTGTCTAAGTTTGTAACCTGCTGATCTTGTGGGTCCAGAGATAAATTCTACAAAGTTTAATATGTTGAACTTTTCAGATGGAAATTTTACTGATTTTATAAAAAACATGATGTCAGCTAAATCGTAAATATACATCAGTGGAAGAAGTTTCAGTCTCAAAAGCCTTTCTTTGTAGTTACTGGTGTAGTCATTAAGAATATATTTGGTTGCCCTCCTTTGTACTCTTTCTAACAGTTCAATATCAGATAGTAAATATGGCTTCCACAAGCAAGAACAATACATTAAAGTAGATCTAATCATTGAAACATACAGATTCTTCCTAGTCTCCAAACAGTAACTTTCCTTAAATATGCGGTGAAGTAATCCAAAAGATTTATAAGCTTTAGAAGTAATGTCTTGATAGTGTAATCTCCATGATAAACTATCAGAGAAATAGATACCAAGATCTTTACAGCTATCAGAGCAAGGAATGGTATGTACGTGATGGGCTATGGATTTCGTATTTCGTAGGTACTTGTACTGACACCTGTCATTCTTTCACGAGTGGCTAGTAAGAAATAAACGCCGGGGTCCAAATTAACACCGGTCTCGTTTAAACGTCGGGTCAAAAATGATTTATAGGAAATAAACACCCGGGCTTCTATACGGTCATATACGGTACATTGATAGACAACTATAAGTACTCATTTTTTCCAAGAACAATACCAGAATGGAATGGACTACCACAAGACATCATCAACCAACAAACTATTGACAGCTTCAAACAATTATTATACTATCACTTTTAATTTTAATGTATATTGGCACTTATTCCCCAGGCGGGCTCTGCTAATTAAACAATATAATAATAATAAAGCTACTCGTTTACTTAACACAAATCAAACTATAGGATCGAACGCTCAAAACGTAGCCTCACTCACTTGAGACTACCCAAAACATAGCTCTTATCGCATGCCTCGGCTTTAATTAATCCGGGTCAAATCTGGGTCTGACCCGGATTGCTATTCGGGTCAGTGGGTCATCCGGGTAAACAGTAGTGACCCGGTGGAACACACCACACTATTTTAGCCAATGAAATTAGTATTACAGATTTTTGTCAAGGTACCTTGAGTCCTTGACAAATAAGTGTAATACTAATTCTATTAGTTGATTGCTTGACATATTTCAATATAATACGCCAAGCTGCTATTGAGAGTATTATACTGTAACACATTCACTTGTTGGATCAGTAATAGAAATAGTGTTGGTCCTAAAACTGCCGCGGTACCCTGAAATAATTTCATATGGGATGAACATATGCCCTCAATGACTATGGGTCATTCCATGCCAAATCAACAAACAAAAAAATCCGGCATAGACATGGACTCTACTAAGAAACTTTCTCACACCAAAATTTGGCCCATTCTATTAATCTCCCTTTAAGATAATGACCACTCTAAGTTTATTACAAAATACTACACTGGTTTAATAAAATGGCCATAACTTTGTCAGTGATTGTCACAAAATCTCCAATACCCTCCTTTCATGAAGTAAGTTAAAGTTGAGATGGCAAGTAGATCATGAGTTGTGGCTACATACGTAATTTTACATGCTACTGGGGGCATAAATATGAGCACTACTATAACAGTATAAACTTTTCAATTAACTTATAGTATGGAATATCATCAGAATGTGGTCAAGTTGTAATACACATACAGTTGGAGGCATAGTATAGAAACATCATAAGGTGATTAAACAGAAACATCAATACTCACCATTGCTGAAGTCACACCAATATCCCATATTGTTATGTATATCGATGCAGTTATGATAACAACATGATTTGGTGCAAACACCATCAGGAGTCCATAATAGAGATTTTATGAACTCCTGATGCCATAATAGAGTTTGTTTGTTTTAACTGTTTTTTAATGCAGGCAAGGCATTAAAGGTCTGTGGGCAACTAGTGCCTACAGCCAGAAAATGTATACGTTCAACTTACAATTGAACGTATAAAATTGCAATCAAATTTAAGCTAGCTGGCTAAAGTTATTACATACATTTTACATTTGATATATAGTTAAACTATCCTATAATTTTAAAACTTACATGTGTATTTAATAATAAACTTACTTAGGGGTGGTCCACAATTTTCAGCCTTTTTGCAAGCGTACAAAACGTACGCTAGGGGGGAGGGGGTAGCACTACACGTACGCTTTTTAAAATGCTGATTTAAAAATAATCACGTGAACTTTTTTATAGCTAGCTCAGTATACGTAAATGGCGGAAGACGTTTTATTTCAGTTGGCGAATAATCCAAATTCAGTTCATAAAGCTCCAGTAAACCGTTACCAACACTTCGTTAATGCCAGTGTTTATTTGAATTGTGGAACAAAGCGAGCTGATGCTGTTAGAAGAGCTCAAGAAGATTGGAAACGCTGTGCTTCCGCATCTGAAGAAGAGTATTTTGCTACAATAAAACAAGCAGAGGCTAAACTGAAAAGCCAGAAAACAAAGCCCATTGAATCATATTTTAAAGCACAGGTAAGGTGATATTATGTACCACAGAAACTTAGCTCTATAGACAGTTTTGCCTAGCTACTTAATTTATATCAGTTACAGGCCGGTGTAGCTAGCTAAGTACACTTACACTTGTTGTTTTTAACTCTTAAGTCAGCCATCAACCACGCACTGCTAGCAAATAAAGCTACTAGCCTACACTTTAAATTGCTGTATTGCATCATTCACAACTGCTATATGCTTTTGAAGTGGGTTCAGGAATGAATAGGCCCACTACTAGGTATGGGAGGCGGGCATTTGTGGGTAGAGCAGGTGTTTGTTGTAAACATGTTTCAGACTACATTGTGTTGATAAGTATTGCTGCCTCTAGGGAAAGTCTGTCTCTACATCAGACACTAGCACAGAAGTCCAGTCAAATCCAGTCCAAACTGTTGTGGAAGTGCAACACACTACTGCAGCTGTTGTTGCTGCTAGTGGTGGAACAGTATTGCAGCAGCACATTGAGGATAATAAAGAGCGAACAATTTCCATGATGTGTACTCATTTAAAAATTGAACCCAATGACCTGCTAACGGATGACTTGACATCTCACCCAGAATTTATGAAAGTTTTGTCCACAGTAGCTGTTTCCACTAATCAATACTATGACATTGTTTTAGTTTGGAAAAGTAAACAGAGTTTTGTTAAGCAGGGATCTAAAGTACATGTGGCATACCAAAATGGGGAAAAGGTGTTAAGTATTTTAAAACAAAATCTAAGGGAGCTGTGTAGTATGAAAATAGTGTCATCTAATTTGACAGTTCAGCTAAAGTCATGCCAGGAAAAGCTTTGTAAGATTTCGTCACTGCTACCCATATTTTTTGACACCAAACGTGTCTTAGAAGAAACTATTCCATTGATACAAGCATGTGTCCGGGCTCAAAAACAAAGAAGTTTTAACAAAGCTACTGGTTCAAATGAATACATTTTTTCTGCTAGCAACAGTATTAGTCTTACCTGGGATGTTGCAGTTGATAGTCTACATGATGCTGAAATGCTTGATAATAATTCTTTTGCTCCATTAAATGTACAACAGCTAGCTCTTTTCCCTTCAATCAAAGATAAGTGTCACTGGAATGGGATGCGTTGCATTCCAGACTATGTAATCTGTCAGGAGTACAATCTGAATGTAGATATGAAAGATACTGTGGGTCAAGCCATCCACCAATTAGAACAACATTTTCCTGTTGTTTGTGTCAAAAGTGGTCAACACTATGTACTAATTGACTACACTGAAATGGTGTTTAGCCCAGGATTAGTACATCAAGTGATGGTGCTGGACAAAAAAGATGACACAGAACAAAGTCCTGAAGAAGAGCTTGGAGTTGCTGAAATTGACCAAGGTATCATGTTTTATAAACAGACTGGACCAGTACCTTTGCAAAAGAAATTTCCACAGCTATTGACTGTGATGCTTGATTTTATCAAACTCCATGGCTTTGCTGCCCATGTACAAAGACGGAGTGGTACATCTAGTACATGTGGAGTGCGTTTGGAAGACATACGACAGCATGTCCTGAAAAATGTAGAAGGTTTAACCAAAATTTCAAAATCAAAAATGCACTATCTTTTAAAGCCGGCGAATGAAAGTTCACGCGATGCTGCTCGACATAAGGACTATCTGGATGTTCGTGTTGGTGTAAAGTCATGTGACATTAGCAAAGACAATATAAATGCTCATGAATACTTTGCTACAGTATCTGTAGTACGCCAAATGTGTACAGAATATCCAGATGAAGTGGTAATCTTTTCTTGTGACAGTAAGGCTAAGGTTCACATTGGAGGCCAAGCAGTTTCTAGGTATCACCAGATTCGCACATTTTTTCCTAGTGATGATGTTCCTCACTGTCATGATCATGATTTTCCAGTTCCTGGTTACCTAATAGAGCCTGATGGTTTCCTTATGCTCAAATCACATGGAGATAATGAAATAATCAAGGATTCATTGGGTCGAGATGTTCTGAAAGCACCAGCCACAGGTCCGTTATGGGTATACAATCGGTGTGTCAAGAACACTTCAACTACCATTGTTAACCACCTCAGTGATCTAAATAATGTTCTAGAAGCAAATCCTGAAATGAACAGAGCAGTATTGGCACTGGTTTGTGATGGAGGGGCAGACTGGTCACCAAAATCTACCTTAACCCAGTTTCATCTTGGACGATTTTGGAGGGATCACAATTTTGACATGTTGATCTGTGTTTGTTATGCACCTGGCTTATCCCGATACAATCCAATAGAGCATTTGTGGTCTCCTTGCTCAAAGTGGCTTGCAGGAGTTTCTTTGTCAGCTTGTCTTCCAGGTGAAGACACTCCACCTTCACAACAATCACTTACCTCAGAAGAGCTGCATGAAAAGGAGAAGCAAGTTTTTTCAAATGCTTTAGATGCTCTTGATAGCTATTGGAATGGAAAAGTCCACGATGGGTTTCGAATTACATCTAAAGGAATTACAGAACCTTGTGTTGACCAATACACAGATTTTTGCACAGTCAAAGACACTGTCACGGGTAGCCTAAAGTCCATCAGAGAAAGTGAAGAAAAAATAAAAATATTAGAAGAATGGAAATATTTCACGAAGCATATGGACAGAATAAGAGGCTTTGTTTGTTTTCGTAGGGGGATTTGTGATGAACACATGTGTGACTGTAGAAACAAAGAAGTTCAGGCAGTCAACATAATGAAGCTACCTGTGAGTAGGAGATGGGCTTTTCCACCAATTACCCCTGATCCACAACATTTGGACCACTATATGATATTTCACCAGTTGACAACAGCATTAAAATTTAGCAATCCAGATGAGCATCTAAAGGAAGTAATGAATAGCCACTGTGATAAATGTAGGTATGTCTTCACAAGTGAAAATGATAAGGCTAAGCATTTGCGACTGATCCATGGTGGAGTACGATCAAGAAGCGAGTCAGCTTCAGATAATTCTTCAGGCGCAGCCAAAAAGTCAAAGCCTGGGGCTAAATGTCCAGTATGTGGCGAAGTATTTAGTTCAAGATACCAATTGCAGAAACATCAGAATGAGAAAAACCACAAATTAGGAAGAGGAAGGCCCAAAAAGAATTAATAACAGACTATCAGTTGTACATAGCTAACCCTGTATTTTAACGTGTATTGATGTTAACTGTGTACATACAAATCTTCTCGATTTATGGTGTATGCACAGATCAACATTTTTATAGTACGCTTTATAGTAGGGGGGAGGGGGTAAGAAAAAAGAGTACTCTTTGTACGTTTGCAAAAAGGCTGAAAATTGTGGATCACCCCTTACATATTAAGTTCTTATTTTAAAAGAAAGAGCAACAAAAAACTAATTACTGCTGAAGTTTGGTAGGCGGGGAGACTTGGAGCAGGTACTACAAAGTGCAGACTGTGAGGATTGTCAGAGTCAAAATTGTTTGTAAAATGCTGCCAGAAGATCTTGAGTAACTGTGATTTAATGGTGGAAAAAGGTTGATTGAAGTCAAGTACTGGTAGACTGTTGTAGGTTCTTGGTAATCTGTTGAAATAGAAGTTACTTTGTTTGTTTGTTGGATGATGTAAAATTGTGTTGAAGTTTGTTGCTGGTGGAGGATCTGGTAGGATTGCGACAAAAATTGACATAGTTACTGATATTGAAATGATTAGATGGATGCTGGATTGATTTTATGAAGAAGAGTATGTCATAAAGATCATAGGCGTACATCAGTGGTAGCATGTTAAGTTTGATAAGACGTGTTTTGTAATCGGTTACATAGTCATTTAGAATAAATTTGGTTGCCCGGCGTTGGATTCTTTCTAAAGTAGAGATGTCGCAAATAAGGTAGGGGTGCCTTAAAGGAGAACAGTGAAGTAGTTGTGATCTAACTAATGCTAAATACAAAGTTTTCTTGGTTGGAGTGTCAATTGCGCAGCTGAAGGTAGTCCGAGGGTTCTGTAGGCTTTAACTGATATATGGTTATAATGATTTTTCCACGATAAATCAGTTGATAAAATGACACCGAGGTCACGGTGAGTACTACTAGTTTTGATTGTAGTGTCGTCTATGAAATAGGATGTGGGGAATTTTGTATTAAATGATAGATGTATAAACTTGCTGGTGTTAAAAAATTAGTTCCAATCTCTAGACCAGTTTGCCATTGAATCGAGGTCTTGTTGAAGTTGTATGGAGTCTTGATGTTCAAGAATTTGTTTATAGCATTTTGTGTCATCTGCAAAGGAGAGAGCATTAGAGCAACAGACAGATAAAAATAAATCATTGATGTAGATAAAAGTGGTCCTAGGATACTCCCTTGAGGCACACCTGATAGGACCGGTAGGAAGGTGGAATATGAGCCATTAAGACGAATACATTGCTGTCTGTTGTTGAGGTAAGATCTAAACCACCACCAAAAGTTGCCAATGATACTGATGTTTCCAGAGTTGTAAAAGTAATTCATTGTGGGGAAGTCTGTCAAACGCTTTTGCAAAGTCTAAGTATATTACATCTGTTTGAATTTACAGTGTTCATGAATACTGTTTTAAAATATAAGAAGTTGTTGAAAGTTGAATAGCCTTTCATAAATCCGAATTGACACATAGAGTGGCATTGGAAATGGAGGCTATAACTTTGTTGTATATTATTCATTCAAGTACTTTTGATGCAACACAAGCAAAGATATGGGTCTGTAGTTGGTGGCACTGTTTTTGTCACCAGATTTAAAGATAGGAGTAATACAGTGAATTTGCCATTCAGAAGGTAGTGGGTAGTAGTGGATAGCATATGAAAATAAATAGTGTAGAGGTTTGACTAAAAGTGGTAGCAAATTATCTTATTGTACTGTAAGCTTGAAGGTTTGACAAAATTGTGGAAACTTTACATTAACATCATGAAGTTGGAAGGTAAATCATTCCTTATTCACCAAATTTGCCAATTCCTCTGCCAAACTTTTCTATTATTCTGTAGGACATCTGTACATGTCAGCAGACACTACATAATAACAGAAAAGCTTGGTGGAGGAAATATTTGGTGGAGAATTTGGTGAATAAGGAATGATTTACAGTGGAACCTATCTAAGCTGGTCAAAACTTTGGGCCGGTCACCTTCAGGCAGATGGCAGCTTTTAGATATCTCATTTGGAAAATTTATAATAGGCCGTTATATGGTAGCCTTTCTATAGTACAGTTACTGTACCAATACAGTCACTGTACCAAATTAAAATCCTCCAACTTCATAATTTTAATTGTGAAGTTTCTACAATTTTGTCAAACTTTCTCTCACAAAACTGACAGTATCAATTGCTACCAAACCCTCCCACTATATGGCATCACGAGTTCATAAAATCTCTATTATGGGCTCCTGATGGTGTTTGCACCAAAATCATATTGTTATCATAACTGCATCAATATACATAACAATATGGGATATTGGTGTGGTTTCAGCAATGGTGAGTATTGATGTTTCTGTTTAATCACCTTATGATACTTCTATACTATGCCTCCAACTGTATGTGTATTACAACTTGACCACATTCTGATGAGATTCTATACTATAATTTAATTGTAAAGTTTATATTGTTATAGTAATATTCATACTTATGCCCCCGGTAGCATGTAAAATTACACATGTAGCCACAACTCATGCCATCCCAACTTCAAACTTACTGTCATGAAAGGAGGGTATTAGAAAATATTTGAGCAAAAAATGAAAGTAATTGAAATATCCTTTTTGAAAAAAGTAAGATCAAAGGAAAAGGTCACATTTTTGTGGTTTGGCCTTTTCTTTTAGTAATTAAAATACATTATATATCACTTGAAAAAGAATTTAATAAGCTTTCCAAAAATATAAACAGAAAGATTTTGTGACAATCACTGACAAAGTTATGGCCATTTTATTAATAAAGTTGGAGTGGTCATATTTTAAAGGAAGATCAATAGAATGGGCCACATTTTGGTGTGAGAAAGTTTCTTAGTAGAGTCCATATCCAAACAAAAACAGCTAAACTGTGAAAAAGTGGTGCGGCCTTAAAAAGCCTGGGTGAAAAAAGTTGTGAAATCAAAGGTGGCAGCCAAGAAATGGCTGCAATGATGTTAATGCACAGTTTGGCTGTTTTTGTATGGATTTCACTTCTTTTTGTACTTTACAAGGCCCCAAAACCAGCCTATGGCTGACTTTGAGTTTGTTTTTACTCACATTTCTTCTTTTCTATGTAGATACAATGATGACAAGTTAAAAGGAAAATTAGGAATTTTAAGTTCGATTAGGGATCATAGAAAAAAAGTAGGGAAACAACGGAGTTCGCCTACACCTGCAGATATACTAGTGAACATTTAATCCCTAATTCAGTCTATATCCAAGACCAAGACTGAATTAGGGATTAAATATTTACTAGTATATCTGCAGGTGTAGGCGACCTCCCTTGTTTCCCAACTTTTTTTTCTGTGATCCCTAATCGAACTTAAAATTCCTAAATTTCCTTCAACTTGTTTGTTTACTTTTTTATAACATTATTATGACTGGTGAACCCATGCATACCGCAACAAAAGAAATGATGGCACCAGAATAAATGTTTTCGTCTAAATGGCGCATCAAATACTACTTCAAAAGTGCAGTGGCCATTACACTTCACTTTCAGCTATGTTCAGCCCGTTACAAAGTGCTACAGGTGAAAAACAGTAGAAAAAGTGTCTCTGCAACAATCCAGTCACCACGAAAATGCGATGATTCATGTGCCCCAACTATCAAATACTGCCTCGAAAGTGCAGCCGCCACTACACTTCGCTTTCAGCTATTTTTGGCCAGTTACACAGTGTTACAAACGAAGAGCAGTGTTAGAATCGTCTCTGCAATCAATCTAGTCATCATGGAAAAAACGGACAATTCACATTTACAAATGTACTGTAGGGAAGCCATGCATCGTGCTATCGTGGAATCAACACCTTGGGCTGTCAGCAAAAAGAAATGGGACACAAAGGACAAAGGTAAGTCCATGATGCATGCATTGTACGTAATGCGGTATGCCAAAAGGCACATCTCAGGACAAAGTGACGTCAAACAGTGAAAAAATCAAGCCCATAGCCTTAGCCGTTATCGAGTTACACTTGCCTGAAAGCATCAGGCAGACAAGCAGGCAGACAGACAGGCAGTTAGTCAGTAGAAAATTCCATTGAATACTTTTTTTAATTTTGTAATAATTTATTGGAAGTCATACTGAAGGCACTTTTGGGCTTGGTTATACCTAACCTATACTGCCAAGGTGCCAGGATGGAGTTGTGAAGCTGGTTTTTGGATGAATATTTTGGCTAGGAAAACCCAAATCTCCATGATCCCTAATATACAGTACTACCGTACTGTATGAATATTGAAGACAGACTTATAAATTTATTTCATTGCATGGTTTAATTCAATATTTTATAATATTATTTGAGTGCACATTTTTTGAAGATTTCTAATAGAACATACATAGAATGTTCTAGAACAATCTAGTGCTCTATTGATAGATCTATGAAATTACAAATGTTTGATTATAAGCAGTTTTCAACTAGAAATTTCATTTTATAAAGCAGAAAGTAAGTGAGGTGATCAGCCAAGGTAGCAGTGGTTCAGTGGTTAAGGATGCAGATGTTAGGTATGGAGGTCCCTGGTTTGAACTCTGGTAGATTTGTTTTCGACAATTTTTGTACACCTTTTTTATCCTGCGGTGACTACTCTATTAGAGTATCTCAATCCCGTAATTTTATACTTGCTTGGTTTTTGTTTTATAACTTTGTTGCTGTAACTCTATTACTATTTGAACTATCAAAAGGCACTTCTAAGATGATCAACCTATCTACACACCAATTTTCAAGTTATTTCTATACTCGGTTTACCCTATAGCCATGACAGAAGTTAGATCTTTTTTATGTGAATAAACGCTCATAACTCCTTGAATATTCCTCAGATTCACAACAAACTTAGTACGTGAATTCACTGTTACATGCTCTTCATTCAGAAATCGCTCTTCAACAGGGTTTTAATTTGGTACAGTGACTGTATTGGTACAGTAACTGTACTATAGAAAGACTACCATATAATGGCCAAATATAAATTTTCCAAATGAGATATCTATACACTAATCGACTTGCAAAAGCTGCCATCTGCCTGAAGGTGACCGGCCCAAAGTTTTGACCAGCTTAGATAGGTTCCACTGTAAATCATTCCTTATTCACCAAATTCTCCATCAAATATTTCCTCCACCAAACTTTCCTGTTATTATGTAATGTCCGCTGAC
This sequence comes from Dysidea avara, assembly GCF_963678975.1. NCBI lineage: Eukaryota > Metazoa > Porifera > Demospongiae > Dictyoceratida > Dysideidae > Dysidea > Dysidea avara. The sequence goes on along the minus strand of NC_089279.1, from coordinate 7,317,554 downwards.
ATGTACAGATGTCCTACAGAATAACAGAAAAGTTTGGCAGAGGAATTGGCAAATTTGGTGAATAAGGAATGATTTACCCTCCAACTTCATGATTTTAATATATCTTTGCTTTGTGTTGCATCAAAAGTACTTGAACGAATAATATACAACAAAGTTATAGCCTCCATTTCCAATGCCATCTCTATGTATCAATTTGGATTTATGAAAGGCTGTTCAACTTTACAACAACTTCTTATATTTTAAAATAGTATTCATGAACACTGTAAAATCCAAACAGATGTAATACACTTAGACTTTGCAAAATTAATTTACCTGCATGACTAGTAGAACCTTAACTTCTTGTCTCATTGGGTAACGTGACCAACAAACAGCCACAGCTAGTGGCTTTGCTTTTTCTCTAAGTGTGCAATGCGTGTGTCTGCATAGGAGAGTAGGTATGTGCTATTTCTAGATCTTCAATGTATCACATAGTTTGAACCCTGAACCATAACATCCAACTACTGACACAAATCACTATACAAAATAATTATAAGATTATATTGTATCGATGCAAATTACAGCTTTTGTTTTGTAACAAACGCAACATCAATACAATAGCAAAGTAAAATGTATAGAAAGTTAATAGCTGATAGGCATACGACATGTCCTTGATCATATGCTAAGTTTAATATGCATGCTTTTATGTTTGTAGTTCACCTTTTTGAAAGCTGTTCCATCAATAATGCTTTAATACTGTTTCAATTTGATGTTCCATTGCCTTAATACGATAATGCATATCTTTCTGCTTGTTGTCTTCATGCTTTTCTTTTATTTCTGCATGCCCACTGTGTTGGAAAGGTGGTGCAAATTTAGATACTACAAAATTCCAAAGACTGTATGCTCTATCAGTCATGGAAACTGATCCTGTAAATTTGTAAGATTTTGGAACAATTGTTTTTTCTAGGAATTTTGGAATGTGTGGATCCAACTCAAGAAACAACCGTATTTTTAGCTTTGCCTGATAGAGTAGTGCATCTTTTTCAATATTTCCAATGCTGCCAACAGCAATTCCAATCAACAAACTGCTTAGTGCAATAGTAAGCACAACAGTCAGCACTAATACAACAATGTATGTAGTTTTCCTGTATTCAAAGGAATCTATCCCTTCTTGCCAGGCTGTTTCGTTTTGCTCAAGCAGGAAAAAAATTAAAGCCACGAAATGCTGCAAGAATGTATTACAAATAGACAGAATTGGATTATTATATCCAACTTCTTTCCCAATAAGGATGTAAATTATTAAACCAAATCCTATAACGTAGTACAATCCAACAAGCAAAGCCTTGGTTATCCTTATCAGTAAGTCATAAAACATGATAGGATACAAACCAAATACATCAAAGTAACGAGTGAAAAGATTTAGAGCCAACCAAGCACACAAGAGAGCAGGAATTGCAGCGAGCCATATTGTAGGGTTACTAATTATGAAGATGGCAGTAAAAACAACTGTGCAAATTTCAGTAAGCATATGGAACCAGTGGACAATGCAGATCGAGGCAATCAAGTTACATGTTTGCATTTTATAGCAATTTTACAAAATGTGCAAAAAGAAATCAAAGCCCCCGTAGCCCTCGTACAACATAAGAACTTAAAATGAAATTTTGAATGCCCATATCTCGCAAATGGCTGTTGTGAATTCAATCAAATTAGCTGTGTGGCGTACCCTACCTGGGAGACAGCTATAATGCAAAATGGTGTGCTTTGGAGAAGGGGACATGGAGCTATACTCGCATGAAAAGGCTGTTTTCTTTCTTCCTGTCAATATACTCATGGTGTGGTCGCCAGCTTTCTTGGCCGCATACCAAATTTCATGAAAATCCAAAGGGGTTGGGATTTTCTTTGTTGATTTGGTATGGAATGACCCCTATACTACTTGCTGTGATCTGTTATGTAGGAAAGGTGTGATCCACTGTAGTGTTTTCCCTTTATTCCACTTTTCAGTAATTGACAGTTGGGGTGCACGTTCAAACAACAACATCAACTATGTTGCCATTCTTTCTTTTGCACTGGTTCTCCAGTCATAATTATGAAGCTTAAGCACTTTCTAAGAAATTTAGTAACAAAGTAACACTTTTTGTAGGAGTTTGAATCTATAAAAATGTCTCCCGGTAAGTAAATGTGACTAATATTGAAGTGGCTGACTGCTCTATTAGAGTTTCTTGAACTTTAATGCTAGCAGAAATATTAATGTAGTATTTCTAAATCTTAATTACAATAATAATTACCAATGAAGTGAAAAAGTGGCATGTGGGTGGGTGACAGGAAACAAGGAATTAATTAATGTTGACCTTATGTTACGAACAAAGTAAATACACAAATAGAAGGAAAAACAAAATCAGTAGTAATTTAAGTTTAATTAGGGATCAACAAGGGAGGTCACCTACACCTGTGGATAAACTAGTGGACATTTAATTCAGTCATCAGGTATAGAATGTAGTAGAGATTAAATATCCAGAGGTATAAGCAACTTCTCTTGTTTCCTTATTTTTTTATGGCTAATTTTTCCTTCTATTTGTGCTATCATTGATATGTCACTAACACTGGACATCTATCACCACAGGAGAGAATTATGAGTGGACACAAACAATCTGTTGCTGGCCTTGAGCTAAAAGAGAGATACAAAGCTATTCCAGAAATTTTATCACCTTTAGATGGTAGAAGGTTAGAACTTCCCGCAGAACAACTAGCAGCTGAAGGAAAGCTTACCGAACTGAAAAAACTTAAAGATCACTCAAAGCTTCGTAGGAAAAGTCACCATGGGTTTACTCTACTTCATCATGCATCTACAGAAAACAGGGCAGAGATTGTTGAGTTTCTGGTGACTAAAGGTTGTGACATTGATGAAGGTGATGATACTGAGCAGTCAGCTTTACACAAAGCAGCAATGTTTGGTCATGCAGAGTTTGTAAAAGTTCTTCTTGACAATGGAGTCAATGTGAACAAACGTGACAGCAATGGAAACACTCCACTTCATGCTGCCATTATCAATGGGGGAGATGTTAAAACAATAGAGCTATTAATTACAAAAGCTGACCCTCGTATCAAGAATAATAAGGGTCGAAATGCACTTCATGTTGCAGTACAATACCATAAAATCGATACCATCAAATTGATTCTCAACCACCCACAGATATATGAGATATCTGCTGATCCTGATGATGAAGGTTACACACCACTACTTCTGGCTGTAAGTTTAGGTCACTTTGACACAACAGAAGAATTGCTAAACAGGCAAGACCTAGGTGTTGAAATTTCTGCAATCACCAAGAAAGGAAAATCCATTATCCACCTTGCAGCTATTACTCACAATGAAAATTTGTTGGCTCACATTCTTGAGATACCAAATGCCTTGTATATCATCAATAACCGTGACATTATGACACACACTCCGCTGCATGATGCTGCAGAACACGGAAGATTAAAACAAGTGATAAAGTTGTTAGATAGAGGTGGGTTGGTAGTTAGCACCAAAGATGGCTATTCACCTCTTCACTATGCATGCTTTCGTGGCCATCTAAATGTGGCAACAAAGTTACTAAAGCGACACCCATTTCAAAAAGATTTAATCACAAAGAATGGCGACACTGCTTTGCATTTAGCTGCTACAAGCGGTTATCCCGCAATTATAAAGCTTCTTCTTGACAATGGAGTTTCAATTACCCACAATGTACAGCAAGCTAGCTTTCTTGACATAGCCATGTTCAGAAGAGATAATTTTGTGGCAATGGTTGCAGTTAAGCATGAGAGGTGGCAAGAGTGCTTAGATTTGATCTCACCGATTCATCCAGCTCCGATGATCCATCTTATTCATACACTTCCAGATGTTGCCAAAGCTGTAATGGACCACAGCATCACTTCTGCACAGCTGCATCCAAATGACCCAGGTTATTGGAAGAATTATGATTTTAAATATATTTCAAATCAGGCAGAAAGCACATGTACCTTCCATCATGATCACAACCGTAAATGTTACCAGCTTATTTTTTGCCATATCTATCTTCTGTTTACAGTCCGTTATCAAAACAATGCCAACCCATTAATTGTGATCAACGAAATATTACAGTATGATCGAAATGATCTTCTGGTACATCCTCTGCTGCTAAACTTCTTAAATCTAAAATGGAGAAAGTACGGTAGAGCATACATCCAAATTAGGACTGGTTTACTTGCACTACTCACAATTCTTTTGAGTGCACTGGTAGCATTTTCTGACCCACCAAGACCATCAATGTCTGACGTAACAGATAGCAATCCAAATGCAACTTCAGAGATAAATGATAGTAATCAGACAGTGGAGGAAAAATCATGTGGATTCTGTTTTGACTCAGATGATGGTGTACCAGATGGCCTTGAAGGTATCACGTTAATTGTTAACCTTGTCTATATCATAGTGATAGTTGGTCAAATTATCTCCTATATTCGACAAAGGAAAGCATATGTTAACGTTGTCCACTGGTTCCATACGCTTACTGAAATTTGCACAGTTGTTTTTACTGCCATCTTCATAATCAGTAACCCTACAATATGGCTTGCTGCAATTCCTGCTCTCTTGTGTGCTTGGTTGGCTCTAAATCTTTTCACTCGTTCCTTTGATGTGTTTGGTTTGTATCCTATCATGTTTTATGACTTACTGATAAGGATAACCAAGGCTTTGTTTGTTGGATTGTACTATGTTATAGGATTTGGTTTAATAATGTACATCCTTATTGGAGAAGAAGTTGGATACAATAATCCAATTCTGTCTATTTATAATACATTCTTTGCAGCATTTCGTGGCTTTAATTTCTTCCTACTTGAGCGGAAAGAAACAGCCTGGCAAGAAGGGATAGATTCCTTCGAATACAGGAAAACTACATACATTGTTGTATTAGTACTGACTGTTGTGCTTACTATTGCACTAAGCAGTTTGTTGATTGGAATTGCTGTTGGCAGCATTGGAAATATTGAAAAAGAAGCATTACTATATCAAGCAAAGCTGCGAATACGACTGTTTCTCGAGTTGGATCCACACATTCCAAAATTCCTAGAAAGAATTATGATCATTCCAGAGTCTTACAAAATTAAAGGATCAGTTTCCATGACCGACAAAGCATACAATCTTTGGAATTTCTTTGTATCTAAATTTGCACCACCTCTTAAACACAGTGGGCACACAGAAATAAAACAAAAGCATGAAGATAACAAGCAGAAAGATATGCATTATCGCATTAAGGCAATGGAACGTCAAATTGAAACAGTAATAAAGCATCAAAAGTTATTAATGGAACAGCTTTCAAAAAAGTGAACTACAAACACAAGAGCAGTAAACATGCATGCATATATATATATATATATATATAATTATCATATTTTAAACATATGAACAAGAATATGTCGTATTCCTATCAGCTATTAACATTCTATACATTTTACTTTGCTATTGTATTGACGTTGCGTTTGTTATAAAACAAAAGCTGTAATTTGCATCGATACAATATAATCTTATAATTATTTTGTATAGTGATTTGTGTCAGTAGTTGGATGTTATGGTCCAATGTTAAAGCTATGTGAAGATGTAGAGATGGCGCATACCTACTCTCCTACGCAGACACATGCATTGCACACTTAGAGAAAAAGCTAAGCCACTACACTGTTAAAAATGAAGTGCTATGATAGCACCTAAAAATGCTATGGTAGCACCTAAAAGTGCTAAATTTTGACTGCTCCAGTCAAAAAATAGCACCTAGAGGTGCTACCATAGCACTTCATTTTTAACAGTGTAGCTGTGACTGTTTGTTGGTCACGTTACCCAATGACAAGAAGTTAAGACTCTACTATATAGTCATACAGGTAAATTGGGCTATAATGACAGATTTCACAGAAAGAGTGTTTTATCTCACAGAAGATTGCGTGAGTATCTGATGGACCTCATAATAACTAAGTGTAGTGTGACCAATTAGCAAGTCATTATTAGCATTACATTGCTGAGTATATAGGGGAAAATCATGCAAGAGATGAATCCAGGACTATATTCAACTGTACAGTGCTCAGCTGGATACTTGCATGCCAGTATCAGGTATGATGTTACAACCACAAGCTATGCAAACACTAAATTTAATGAAGTTTAACTTGTTAAACAAAGTTAACGGAGGGAGATAAATTGTGTTTATTTGGGTGGTGTAGCAACACATTTCAGCTAACCAGCATTAGATAAGTACATAGCACACCTGCATCACAATGCTAGATGTAGTATGGAACAGGTATTACCGGGGTTTTCAAGTCCGTTGTCCTATGTATTTTGGCGCATGCGCTTAGCAGTGCGAAAGAAATGGCAGATTCAAGTGAGATCAGGTAACTGTGTGTGCCCTATTATGATGGATGATTGTAAATGTGGGAAAACTATTACTCACTGTGTTGTTGTGACTTCTTTATCACCAGCGAATGGCCCTTCGGTTAGTAGGTTTTTAGCGCATGCGCAATTATAACAGGACAACGGACTTGAAAATCCAGGTACTGCTGATTGCACGAAACTTTAAAAATTGCGTGACGCATGCGTTTATGCGCACACAAGAATTGAAATGTTTTGTTTCACGGAACAAGTTGCTTACATTGGGAATCTTAGTCCCCTACATCAGCAACCTATTCCGTGAAACAAAATGCTTTTAAATCTTGTGTGCGCACACACGCGTGCGTCACGCAATTTTTAAAGTTTCGTGCAATCAGCAGTACAGAAAATTGCATTGTCTTTGCAACAACCGGCTATGCGCGGTTTGAGCATGCGCGTGTTTTGAATAATAAAACGCGCGCAATACCGGGTACAGCGGTTTTCCAAGTTCTTGCAATGCAAAGCGTCATGCGCTATACAAGCATGTACGTGCGCAGCTGTTCAACAGTGGATTTTCAGTGACAACTACTGACTCACAGGACTTCAAGGATGCCTACGCATACAACTCGACAGCCACAGATTATTACAGGTGTATTTAAAGAACTGCGCGTACTGACACAAAATTAGCACATGACGCTTTGCATTGCAAGGACTTGGAAAACCGCAGTACAGGGATTTGCGAAGTTCTTGCAAATCCGTAATTTAAAACGTACGCACATGCGCATTACTTTACAGTTGAATTATTGGCGCGAACACTGGTCTTTGTACGCGAATCGAGAATGGCATCTTGTGAAAGTAAACGATCGCATGCATATAGTGAAGACTTACGATGGCGAATCGTTTGGCAGAAAGAAGCACTGGGATATGGTGATGCAGTAATCGCACAGAATTTAAACATTGATCAATCTACAGTTCGTAGGATTTTACAACGATTTCTCAGCACTGGAACTGTAAGCAAACTTCAATATCCAACAGATAGGGCTTCTAGAAAGCTAGCAGATCCTGCTCAGTTACTTACATTGCATCTTGCAATGGGAAGGCCAGGAATCAAATTACAAGAAATACAGGAGGAACTATTAAATTCATTGTCAGTGAACATTCACATTTCAAACATATGTAGATTCTTGCAAAAGAGTGGATTTACAAGACAGAAGCTGAGGATCACTGCTACACAAAGGGATGATTTTTTGAGGCAACAGTATATATCAGAGGTGTCCATTTACAGCCCTGAAATGCTGATTTTTTTGATGAGACTGGAACTGATCGAAGAAATACATTACGGCACTATGGCTACAGCATGAGAGGAAAGCCAATTGTGAGTCATCAGCTTTTGATCAGAGGAGATCACCTATCTGGCATAGCTTTTATGTCTGTGAATGGTTTATTAGATGTGAAGGTTGTGCGAGGTGTAACCAATGGTGATGTCTTTTATAGCTTTGTTGAAAAACACTTTTTACCTTGCTTATTGCCTTATGATGGAAAAAATCCACACAATGTGGTAATAATGGATAACTGCATGTTCCATTCATCATCTAAGTAGTATAGTCAAGATGATTGAAGAAGTTGGTGCAATTGTGCACTTCCTTCCACCATATTCTCCTGACTTTATGCCAATAGAATTGGCATTTTCTAAAGTGAAAACTTTGATGAAAGTAGATGAGCAAACAAGCATGGATGTGGAGACAGCTTTGTTAGCAGCTTTTGCAACTATCACACTGCAAGATTGTCAAAACTGGATTTCTGAAAGTGGACTGTATAATTATAGATAAGTAATAGTTGTACATGTACATGATAACACTTATGTAGTTGAAATGTTTTCTATATACGCAGATCAAATGCTTATAGCTTCCTTAACGATGACAAAATACAAGTCTTTTGTTCTGAATACTCACTTTCATTGAGTATTCCATCTTCAAATAAACTTTGAAGATATCGTAGCTGCTTTAGGTTTTTCATCCATAGCTGAACAGTTTCACCAGGAGATACACCCATCACAGTAGGAGTAGGCTCACAATGCGCTTCACTGGAACTCGCATCAGGTGTTCCAAATGTTTTCACAAGAGTAGCTGCTGCTCCTGTAATAGCATCTGCAAGTGACTCTTTACGTGGCTTTTTAACACTGGCTCCAAAAGCAGGAACATCTGGTGGTTTGTCCATGTCATCATGTATGCCTGAACACACCATTCTTGACCATAGTCTCAGCTGTGGCACAGTGTACTTTTCGTTATGTTTAGACTTGAGATCCGCAAATACATTATCTACCTGGTCTTCTCTTTCTTGTTTCTGTTGACCTGCTGCTTCTAAGCCTCTCTTTCGACTGCCACGGTTATCTTCTATGCACCTACCCTCACACCATAGAATTATTTCACCACCTAGTTTGTATTTGGAATACATCAGGCTCAAATCATCTACGTTAAACAGTGACATCTGGTGTCTACCATCAATGTAGCAAGCATTGAACTTCACAGAATCTGGTACCTGATCATCGAATTCATCTATCATGCTCACTCGAATGGCAGTGACCGTCGAAAATCGAGAGTGGTTTCGGTGAAGCTGGCGCAATATGAAATCACTCTTTTTGTTGGGATTTATTATCCTAACTTTATAAGTATAAGGCACCTGAAAAAGAGATTCATTAGTGATTACATGAGTTACTTTACCTGAACAGTCTTACCTTGTCACCGGCTACAGAGCCTCGTACTGAATCACAGTTATTAGTAATTGGAACCCCGAGTGGAGTAGCGGCCATGGGAATAACACTGGCCTGGGAACCGGATGATGAAGATGAGCTCGAAGATGAGTGTAACACTTGCACCGTTACTGATGCCGGGTGCCGAAGATACACGTTGTTGGTTATTAGTACACTAATTCATCACTGATGCTTTCACTGGCACACACACAAGCAGTTGGCCGCCTTTACTGTTAGTTCGCGCCAATAATTCAACTGCAAAGTAATGCGCATGTGCTTATGTTTTAAATTACGGGTTTGCAAGAACTTCGCAAATCCCTGTAACAGTACGCAGGTATCGAAGCCGTTCAATTCCGCGTCAATTAATTCATTGTGTAACCGGAATTATACACACTTTTACGGCAAGTATACCAGAAATGGTAGGATCATCACTAGTTAGCAAATACCAAAACCCTGTATTGCACGCATTTTATTATTCAAAACACGCGCATGCTCAAACCGCGCATGGCCGGTTGTTGCAAAGACAATGCAATTTTCTGTACTACGGTTTTCCAAGTTCTTGCAATGGAAAGCGTCATGCGCTAATAATGTGTCAGTATGCGCAGTTCTTTAAAAAAAACTCCTGTAATATTCTGTGGCTGTCGAGTTGTATGCGTAGGCATCCTTGAAACCCTGTGAGTCAGTAGTTGTCACTGAAAATCCACTGTTGAACAGCTGCGCACGTACATGCTTGTATAGTGCATGACGCTTTGCATTGCAAGAACTTGGAAAACCGCAGTACCGGGGTTTTCAAGTCCGTTGTCCTATGTATTTTGGCGCATGCGCTTAACAGTGCGAAAGAAATTGCAGATTCAAGCGAGATCAAGTAACTGTGTGTACCCTATTATGATGGATGATTGTAAACGTGGTAAAACTATTACTCACTGTGTTGTTGTGACTCCTTTATCACCAGTGAATGGCCCTTCGGTTAGTAGGTTTTTAGCGCATGCGCAATTATAACAGGACAACGGACTTGAAAACCCCGGTAATTGGAAAACACTATGAACGCATGCGCACGAAAAATGTCGCGTGTCACTTCAAATGTGTAAGCAGGTGGAGCAAACAGTGCAAGTGGCATGGATGAACTACCCCATGCACACGTTTGTGATTGTTGCATCACTGCTAGCTATAGCACAGGACACAGGTTGCAATAGTAGTCCTTCTTCCATTGTATACTTTCTACTTTTATTTCTTCTGGTTGTTATGAAGAACAATGCATGGCTGATATAACAACAGTGGCGTAGCCAAGTGGGGGGAGGGGGGCAAGGGGAGGCTTTTGCCCCCCCGTCACTAAGTGATGCTGTTGTTTTTTAACTTCCGTCACAAGCTTTCCAGTAACTGACACGCATCCAAAATTAACTGTTCGTGCGCTACTACGCAAGTGCACGCAACATTCAACTGACTCGTTTATGAATGGTGATAAGGCCACTACAATGAGATAACTTGTTTCTCATCAACTTCTCGTAGAGTAACACATGCGTGCGGGCGGGTTATCTCATTATTTCATTATTGCACAAACCATAGCTATAAATTGCAGGATGTATATATTTGTACAAAACCAATATAATAATCCTTTATTTTAGGTAATTGGCAGGTACACACCAAGCAATGGTGCACACTGAGGGTAAAACTCCAAGTTCACATAAGCTTCAACTTCAGTAACAAAGCTTTCATTTCCTTTACGAGAGCTCCACCAGTCTTGGGGTCATTTACCATACCCCAGTACAGCAAAAACAGCAACAGCAGCAGCAGCAGCAGCAGTAGCAGCAGCAGCAGCAGCAGCAGCAGCAGCAGTAGCAGCAGCAGCAGCAGCAGCAGCAACAGCAGCACTGAGCAGTAGCAAACATCAGCAAACATGCAGCAGCGGGGTTAGCACGTGTAGGATGGTCAGTCTTATTAGGGGGAGGGGCTGTCTTATGCACTAAAGCTACTATGACTCTTAGATATGCACATAGGGCATGCAGGTCACGGTACCAATGCAGTGGCGGATCCAGGAATTTGTAAAGGGGGTTTCCATATTTGAGGGGACACACATATGCTAGGGGGGTCTGGGGGCATGCCCCCCCAGGAAATTTTTGAAAAATAGAGGCTCTGAGACTGCATTTTACATCAATTTTAAAGTGAAATTAACTCATACAACAATCATTGCATGGTTCTATGTTACATGCTATTACACTATATATATACCAAAAGATATACAAAATGAGAAAAGATACTATCGAATATATATCAATCACATAGCCTCAACAGCTACAGTCAGCCCATACAGCTCAGCCTATATACTGTACTTATTAATATCGTCCTATATAATAATAATAATAATGTTACAAATATAATTTTCTGCATCAAGATGAATTAACCATCATTGGAATTTAAACAGTCAACTCTAGCTACACATTGAATTTTGTGCACATTTTTAAGTTAATCATTTAAAATAAAAGGTAATTTCATTCTTCTTGAATGCATCTGAGAAAAGGTTTGAACGAGATCTTTAATATGGAGTTGGTCGCTATAGTTCCGATTAATTTTCATTAGTGTGAGATCACCTAGTCTGCTTGTAGTCATTGTTGACCGTCTTGCTGTTTTAACAAGCTTTAGCTGACTGAAGCTTCTTTCGCTTTCACACGAAGTAATTGGCAGTGTAAGTGCCAAACGTAACAGTACATGTATATTGGGAAAAGTCATGGAATCACAAGTTTGAAGCACGTCTATAAGCTTTTTAGGCAACTCTGTACCTTCCTCTTCCTTGTCTTGCCACATCCTGGACCACATACGATACTCTACTGGGAAAATTACTGAATGTGGTAAATCATTTGCATAGAACTCTGCAGTCCTTCTTAAATCCTCAGGTGTCTCATCATCCTTATCTTTGCTTTTACAGCATTCACAAGGCAACAAGTGCAGTAAACCAACACCATTCAATGGGTTGCTAATGAATCTCTCCTTCAGCTCAGCAACAACGTGAGAAAGAAAGTCATTGTAAAATGAAATTCTGTAGTACTCTTCTGCGGTAGATGTTACAACATTGTGTCTATAAATCTGTCTACCAGTTAACCTAGGTTTTGTTAACGTAAAAGCACTTCCATGTAAATCCTTACCTAATTTGGTGGCACTAGCAAAGACTTGTCTAAACTCTCTTTCAGAGCTTTCTCTCATTTTACCAAGAGAGGTAATTACATTTTTTACCTCTTTGTGAGCATATAATACATCAACTGATTGCATTTGTAGCTTCATTGTTAAGCCTCGTAGTGATGATAGCACTTCAAGCAATATCTCAAAAGTAATCAAAAATAAAGAAGACTCAAGTTGATATAAGAACCCATTAGCTTTGGTTATTGTCTCACTATCCCAATTCCAATTTGTTCCCAAGTATTCAAACTGCTCTGGGTCACTAATGGCTTGTAAGGCAATGTGAACAGATGGCAGTAACTCTAAAAAAACCACGTATGAGTCAATGCGCTGTATCCAGCGTGTACGACACGCATCCTTAAGCTTTTTCGACTTTGGTGCTGGACTAACATTTTCCATGACTTTGTCAAGGAGATGCTGCCTTTTAGGTGAAGATTGAAAAAACCGTGCTATTTCACCAATGCACGACTCTGTATTTTTGAAAGCCTGAATTTTGCAAGCAGCAACAATTGCTAAGTTTAACTGATGTGCAGCACAGTGTGTATACAAGGCCAAGGGAGCCCTCTCTTGCACAAGTGCTCTGCAGCCAGACTTTGCCCCTGACATGTTGGAGCCACCATCATAACACTGACCCCTTAGATCATCAACATTGAGCTCCCATGATTCTAGCTTACTTAGTATGGCATCTGCAATTTCTCTACCTGTTATTCGATCAAGTTGAACATAATCTAGGAACACTTCCTTCACACAATTGTCCAAATTGTAGCGAATTGAAATTGAGAGTTGCTCTTTATTGCCAATGTCTGCTACTTCATCAGCAATAACCGAGTAATACTTGGCCTTTTGAACCTCATTCAAAATACTCTTGCGAATGTGCTTGCCTATGACTTCTATCATGTCATTTTGGATAGTTTTTGAGGTATATTTGGCATTTCTGGGAGCATTTTGTAAATGTTTTCTAAGTGTTTCATCTGTCTCTGCTCGAAACCGCACGATCTCATTAAAATTACCGTGATTGCAGTCATCCTCATCCTGCTCAAACCAATTAATTTTGTCATCTCTATGACCCCTTAATGCAATCCCTTGCTTGCCACAAAGCAAAACAATTTTAAAAAGAGATTCCAAGACATTCACATTATTTTCCATATTTTGTTGAACTTTCCTGTTGCACGCAACATCAATTGCTGTAGCAGGATGTGCATACCTAGTTAAATATTCCTGCATTCTTGCCATTGCTGTTAAATGATAACCCAATTTAGCATGTGCAAGCATCTTTTGTGATTGCACCACCCAAATTTTAAATGGCGAAGACACAAATTGACCAGGTGTTTGACCACCAACTTTGTCAGGTGCAAAAAAGACACATGCTGTACAAAACACACCATCAACATGAGGACTATAATGCAGCCAACTATACTGGTTTATCCATTTAGGCTGAAACTGTCGATAAGTTGCAGAGCCATGGCAACGGGTTCGTGGGTATACTGAGGGAGAAGGATTTGGTTTGTGCTTTAAAATGATGTATTTGTTTTCTCTACTTAACATTCTTAAATTGACACCATCATGCAGCAGTTTTCCTATATCACACTCAGCAATTCCATTATCAAGTGCAAGATTTTCTTCAGATGCTGTGGTGTTAGCACTTTCGCCAGTGCTTGGAGCACCGTCTGTTATGCTCAGGGTACATTCAGCTGCCGAATGAGTACTACTGAGACTAGAATCCTCATTCCCATCTTCAGGCCTTGTGTTTTCTGTTAAGTCAAAATCATGATCAATATTATCACCACCTTCGGCAGTGGTAAGGTCATCAACATAAGCACTGCTAGTAGTGCACGTGCTTAAGTCAAGAGGAGCACAACTAGTACTTGGGCCTTCAAGAGTGCTACTGAAAGCAGTAGCAATAAAAGTGCTGGGAGCAGCATTAACGATAAGGTTTTCACCTGAAATGGACTCGACAGACTCACTTGTACAGTTGCTCATATCATGCATGTCAACATCATTACTCCAGTGGTAGTCATCAGTACTGTAACTGCAATCATCAAAGTCATTATCTTCACTATCACTCCTTAAGTCAATGATGTCGACTTCTGATTCGTGCTGATTAATACTGTTCACAGACACTGGCACTTCAGTTTCCACTTGGTTGCATGGCAAACTATCATTTTCTACAAAAGTTGCATTTTAGGTAATTTGAGAAGCCATAAAACTCGAAAACTAATTGGAATTGATTAAAAAGGCTACAAGCTTTATTAACCAGCTGTACTGTTAACAGCTGTCACTAGCAAGATTAGCTAGTCTCGCTAGTGCCAGCTGGTAACAGTAGCTACAGCTGGTTAATAAGCTTGTCTACTTGTCTATTAAGTATATATATATATATAGGATACTATTTAAATTAATACTTACTGTCAGTCTGCCTACTCTTCTTCTTGAAAAACGACAGAATTCCATCAGGCCGCTGCTTTCGTTTGCTCATAACGGCTACAACCTTTAATGTAACACGTGTCGTCTCGTGCCCAGACCTATTTCCTTCGTGGGGCGCTTATCGATTGAAGATTATAAGCGCCCCTTCCGCAATTTCTTTGTGACGATCATAAGCTCCATCACGGAGGTCTGGCCTCGCGAGAATTGCCCCTGGTCGCCCTGAATTAAGCTTGCACTTCGAATAGGCGTGGCTATGCTGATACACAGCATTTCTACAGCATTGCGTTCCTTAATGATTTTCGGCGCGCGCACAATTTAAAAGGGGGTTTCCGTGGAAACCATTGCAACCCCCCTGTATCCGCCACTGCAATGCTAGTGTATAGTCTACTGTACACTGTAGTCACAGTGTTGATGCCTTGATGGTTTTTGATGCTCCAGAAAGCACTCTAATCAACACAGAAGTAAAAAACTAATAAACGGTGTCTGTATCTCAATGGGGTTGTAGTTTTCCATGGAAATAGTGCTTTTCTACGTGATAAGTCCACTACCACAATACTCAAAAAAGTTATGCTGCAATCTCGTGCACTAATGAGTGCGCATGGGCAAAAGAAAACTTTGGTGCGGGCGGTTGAGAAACAAGTTATCTCATTGTAGTGGCCTAATAATACGATGATTTCTTGCGAGTTACAAGCAATTAGTAAAACGATGCACTAAAAATAAGGTATGCTCGAATCCCCAGGGGTTTCCCCCGCATAGACACTATGCCTTCACAGAACGAAAATATTAGACACAATGCTATATTTAGCGTACACTACTCACGTGATAGTGCATTTTTCGAACCTAGACAGATGACCTGCTCAAAGTGACTTCGCAAGAGTCGCAACTCAGAATTGACAAGTGATATTATTATTATTATTATTGTTATTGTTAATTAGCAGAGCCCACTAGGGGCAACACGCTAATGAGCATTACAATCACACATTATCATTAAGTACGGTAGTACTTAATGATAGGGATCGTCAAGGTTCACGATTTCCCACCAAAAATTTACGCACCAAAAGCAGACTTGCAAAACCATCTCGGCGATTCAGCAGTATTGTATTACAAAAGTGAAGCACGATTTCGCCTTCAAAACGGCACGAAATGCATCCTATGAGTTTCCACGAATTTTAAAAAAAATTCTATCTGATCGAATTTTCTAGTGACTGACTCCCTAACTGATGCCTTCAGCCAGGCCTAGCGGGAAGATGGCAATAGCTACAGTCCTACTTCTTGCATGAAAACGGCTCGCTTTACCTATAGATTAAACCTTTCCTACACCGATAGAAATACAATCCTTGCGCTAGGGTCTTACCTTTCATCGTTCTTTAATGTCGCCATCGTCCTGGATTCACTACAGGTAGTGTTAATAACTCCACAAAATGGCTTCAATGTACGGCGCCGTCCGTTTCAATAAGAGTGCTCGCTAAATAGAGTAATCATAATCTTCGCGGTAAAATATTCGAATACACGTGGTTGAAAGTTCGAAGTTGATTTTGAGCAGGAAGAGCGAGCTGTTCACAATCGGGAAGCTTTGTACGTGTAAGTGAATATATTTAGCGACTTATATCTTTTGTTTCTGGCAAAGTTAACCGGCAAAATTAATATTGCTTGCGTTTGTAAACGCATTTCTTTGCTGTAAACAACGTATCTACCTCAAGTATTTGAGCGATATTAGAAATAATTCGTAGCAAAATAGCGTTAGCTAAGGGTATTGTGGTTATTATTGCTTTGTGTTTTCTCTGAGGCAATATTAGGTGCGGCAATGCCTTCGAAGGAAGCGGCGCGGAAGAGTAGAAAGAAGGAGAATAACAGGGCGCACTATGAAGCTCATAGAGAGTCTATACTCTCAGAGAGAAAGGACAAGTACAGCAGTGAATGCCGATCACAGCGTCATGCTAATGAGTACTACAGAAATGTAACAGCGTCGCGTGAGAAATCAGCTGAAGCCACCAAAACATCATTTAACAAAGATTTGGCAAAGTCTCGCATTGAGTCAGCGGAAAGGCAAAGGGAATACTACCATCAAGACTTGGTAAAGTCTCGCACTGAAGTTGCAAAAAAGAAAAGGGAACACTACCATCAAGACTTGGAAAAGTCTCGTGTGGATTCTGCAGAGAGCACTAAAGAACATTACCGCAAGGATGTTGCCAAATCCCGTGCTGCTACTAGATCCTCAACCAGCAAGTACTACTTTTCTAATATTGAGAAACTGTGCAAAGAATCTAAACACAGGTAATGTTGTCTATAACATAGCTAGCAAACCATGCCGGGACATTGAAGTAATAGTAACTTTAGTGTCCTGTGTAATAGAAACTGCATGCACATAAAAGATAAGATTCATGCAATGTTTGTAAAAAGTACACAAACAAGTGGAACAAAAAATTAGGAATTTTCAATATGAGTAGGGATCAAAGTAATAAAAAGTACTGAAACAAGAGAGATTATCTACCACCTGAAGTCATGCTAGTACACACGTAATCCCTACTTCAGTGCCATTATATCTTAAATCTTGGCAACTGAAGTAGCGATTACGTGTGTACTAGCATGACTTCAGGTGGTAGATAATCTCTCTTGTTTCAGTACTTTTTATTACTTTGATCCCTACTCATATTGAAAATTCCTAATTTTTTGTTCCACTTGTATTATATTACTTACAGCATTCTTAAATGTTTCTAGATCTATTGTGTTGATGTTAGGAATTTGAAGGGAGTTCCATTGAATAATTGTTCGAGGGAGGAAGGAGTATTTGTACACATCAACTCTTGTTTGCAATTGAGTTAGCTTGAGAGGATGTTGAGCATGGGTGGAGGACACTGAAATTGGTGACGGTAAGCAATGATCAGGTATTGCTAGTAAGTTCCTGACAATCTTGAATAGGAAGGTGAGTCTAGCAATTGTTCTTCTGTTTTGAAGTGTAGGCCATTCAAGACTGGTTAACATGTCTGTGATGCTATCATGGTTTTGGTTAGATCTGTGCCAGGGTTTGTTCAAAACGAAACGAGCAGCGCGGTGTTGAATCATTTCTAGTTCACTAATACTAGTGTGATGATAGGGGTCCCAGATGGTTGAGCAGTATTCTAATGATGGTAAGAGCAATTGTTTGTAGACGTTTTCTTTAATTTCTGATGGTGCATTGTGGAGATTTCTTTTTAAGAATCCAAGGAGTCAATTTGCCTTGTTACAGATGTAATTGATGTGAGGATCCCATGATAATTTGTGGTGGAGACGGATTCCAAGGTAATTGTGTTCTAATACTGTAGCCAGTGGAATGTCGGACATTTTGTATGTTATGCAATGATGCTACAAATCTACGAGGTGGTAAAGTGTTAAATGGACCAACTTTATTTTCCCGAGTTAATCACTCTGGATCTTCGTACAGTGTAGTGGCATACCTTTTTCACTTTGTCAGTCAGTCAGTCAGATGATCCGTCACAAGCTTACAAATTCTGTTAACGGGAAAGGTGTAGAGTTGGGATTTCGTGCCAATACATTGCGTTTGAATTTTGGTGGCTGAAGTGAGTGAGCTTGTCATACTATGCCAGTGTGCTAGGACTGCAGCACAAACTGGCTGTGACACATTGTATTTGTACTAAAATATTCACAATATAGTTCTACTGGATTGTGGGCGAATTTGTTGGAGTACAGTTGTGGCACATGCGATGATGCTCGACAAAAATGCTTCCATTGATAAGTGATAACAATCAGTAAAGAAGTAGTTATGTAGCTAGTTACATAAAGCTATAATAATACAACACCGTATGTTGGATAGCCCATCATTGGGTCATTAGCCTTTTGTGCACTTATGAACGATGTCGAGCGTTTTGTGAGGGATGCCTGCCCCCCTCACCACCGTCTGGCTAGCTACGCCCCTGCTAATAAAATCAAAAATAATTGAAGTATTAAAAATCTTTAAGTTCTTTCTGTGGTATAGAAAAAAACACATGGGTTAAAAAAGCCCCAAAGCCAGCCATAGGCCAGCTTTGCAGTATATAAATACAAAAAGAAGTGATATCTAATCAAAAATAGCCAAGCTGTAAAAAAGGTGCGGCCCCCAAAAAAGGCCTTGGATTTCACATCTTTTTTCACCATGGCCTTTTTGAGGGCTGCACCTTTTTTTTACAGCTTGGCTGTTTTTGATTAAATATATATATTAGCTGCATTTCAGGCCAATTTCATTATAATAGCTAACAAATGTGTGTTAACCTGCATGGATTATATGTAAAAGTAAACTTATTAAGCAAGGGCAGATTTGGGGGCTGAAGCACTTCCCCATTAAGTTTTTTTTACTATATGGACTAGTTATAACGATTCTGGAATTCCGTAAATTTTGCATAAAGTTTTTCCCTTGAATCTTCCATTGGAGAATTGGCACAATCATTCATTGTCATAGGAGTGATTGATCAAACAATTGGGTCATTTCTAGGGTTTCTGGGGCAAAAAATGTGATGGTGCAGTTAGTTTTCTGCTACAAATATGTTTTTGTGGAGTTTTACGCTAATTGTAAGATAATTTTGCAATATAGCCATCACAAAGTTATGTTCTCTTACAACCCAGCACATGTTAGTTACACCAAGGTGAGCATTTTTGTCCATGTATTTTTCAATATTACTATGCTAAAAGTCAGCAAATTTGCACCACAAATAGCCCATCTCTTTGATGCACCATTTTGGTAGCTGTCAAAGAGCTGTACATTAAGGGAAAAAAATCATATAAGTAGCTATAAATCAACAGTACAACTCCTTGCTTTGCATGCTCATCATATATTTTAGTGGAGGTGACTGGTACAGAGTGGTTGCACTTCACCATGTGTATGCTGTATTGCCATCTGCAAGATGCTAAATGCATGCAACTATTTAGTAGCTTGCTATGGAAATGACAGAGGGTCTTACAAGTATGGTTACACTATGGTCCATGTATTAAGGTATTTATAACAGAAAGCAGAAGTTCAAAATGTTATTGCAAAGCTCAGTTATAAGCATTTGTTCAATTGTGTCATTTTTGGGACTTTTTTCAATGGAAAGATATGGAAAAAATTTGCCTACTTTAAAAGGACAAAATTGTTTATAACTCCACCATCCTATGACGGATTTTTAAAAACTAAGTGTTTATGAAATCCTCAGGGAGTACTGCACAAAGCTATGCTAGATAAAAACTATTTCCATTTATTTTAAAGTTCTCACGGAATTGCCATGTAGTTATGTACCAATTAGAAAGATAGCAGAAGCTAGCAGTTGTACTTAAAGGCATGTCCATACGACAAAAATAATGCAAATTGAATACACATTGATTCAAATTACTTGTGTCCACTGATGGAATGCGCATTAAGGCAATTAGAATTGAAAGTGGATTGCACGAATCCACCTCCACAGGTGGTTTGAATACAATTAAGTTGGCTGGCGAATCAAGAAATTTGCTACGTCATAATAATGCAATGCTAGTTAGCACATCATAAGTCACAGTTCAACTTACGTTCATGTTGATTCTGGTGTTCCTCAAGGAACAGTGCATGCTTGGCCCACTAATGTTTCTATTATACATCAATGACATTACTTCTAATATTTCTTCTTGCATCAGATTATTTGCGGATGACTGTGTACTATACCGAGTTATTCAATCTGAACAGGATCATCACCACTTAGCTACAGCAGGATTTAAATTATATTATTCAATAGACTAAATGCTGGCAAATGAACCTAAACATTGATAAATGTGTCATATTTACCTGTTCAAGATCTACCTCTCCACCTGAATATCATTACAACATCGACAATACAATGCTAAATTGCACAAGCCAACACCAATATCTTGGAGTCTTATTCCATTCTCAAATGTCATTCTCAAGACATATTAACAATATAGCAAGTAATGCAACAAAGTCACTAAACTCCGTGCGGCGTAATCTCAGTAACTGTGATGAGTCTATAAAATCTGCTGCTTACCTTGGATTAGTTTGTAGTATACATCTACAGTTTGGGATCCACACCTATCAAGACATCATTGCCATTGAAAGAATACAAAGAATAGCAGCAAGATGGGTGAAATGTCATTTTTAGTTTTTTTCAACAACTGGGGGGGGGGGGGGGGGGGGGGGGTATGGACAGTCACTTTTTATAGCCGTTTAGCTGAACAAACGTAACACCATGACTTACAGCAGCACCCTTGCATGGCTTCATTGCTTGTTGTCTTTTCTCTTTTAAGATCTACAACCATGTGCATCCTGTGAAACCGTTCCATCTCTTACAGATCATCTGATGCTTTCCCGGAACTGGGCCTTATAAGTGGACCTAGAAACTTTAATTGTCCCTATTATTGTTGTATCAGTTGTGTCCAGCACACATGCCCGTTGTGCTGGGGGTGGTAGGTGGGAAAAAAAAGATGGATGAAATCAAACTATAACTCATTACCCAAGCAGCTCCTAACTGTTATATTAGTTATATACATCAAGTTAGTAATATTAGACATTACAATATCAACTGATGAGTTACACTGGATAACTGTGTCTGGTGTTGTACCAGTAGATGTACTACCAATGAGTGAAATGTTGTGAACATTCTGTATGGTAAGATCAGTGTGAAATCATGCAGCTTTAGGTAGCTATAATATCCACTTTCCTAGTACATTCTGTATAATAACAGAGGACTTTTTGAAGGGGGTTTCCAGTATTGAGTTACTAGAAGCAAGGGTCTGGGGTGCAGCCCCAGCCACTGAGAGACTTTCAATATTCAATGAAACAAAACTCAGCAAATTACTATATTTTATGCAAAAAAATAGTATATTAATTATAATTGCATAATTGTAAGTGCTCCTGGGATGAAGCTAGTACTAGATAATACCTAGTGGAAACGGACAGCATAAGACATAGAGAATTCACCCCAAACTAATTTGGTCTGGAATACTGAATTATTCTTTGATATTTGTGACCCACTGAGTGGAAACTCGACTTGTTTGAATAATTTTGTTTTTGAAAATGCCACTGAAACACATTTAGGTAAATTCCTAACAAGATAGATGATTTGAACCATTTTGTCTAAAATTAATAGCTTAAGTCAGTGTGGATTGTTATTATTAGTAATTATACAAATTATATACATATATTTATTACATGCCAATTATTCCCCACAGGATATTTTTTGCAGCTGATCTCTCTACTGGGTGACTTGAAATGTAGCTGAACTATATACAGGATGGTTTCTTTGTAGCTGAACTCTCTACAAGGTGACCTCTTCTAGCTGGTCTCTCTACAGGATGATTTGTTTCTAGCTGAACTCTCTACAGGTGATTTGTTTGCAGCTAAACTCTCTACATGGTAGTTTCTTTGTAGCTGAACTCTCTACATGATGGTTTCTTTGTAGCTGAACTGTCTATAAGGTGACTTCTTCTAGCTGATCCCTCTACAGGGGGGGAATATTTGTAGCTGAACTCTCTACAAGTGATTTATTTGCAGATGAACTCTTTATGTGGTGGCTTCTTTGTAGCTGAACTCTCTACAAGGTGACCTCTTCTAGCTGATCTCTCTACAGGGTGATTTGTTTCTAGCTAAACTCTCTACAGGTGATTTTTTGCAGCTAAACACTTTACATGGTGGTTTCTTTGTAACTGAGCTCTGTACATGATGGTTTCTTTGTAGCTGAACTCTTTACAAGGTGACTTCTTCTAGCTGAACTCTCTACGGGGTAATTTCTTTGTAGTTGAACTCTCTATATGATGGTTTCTTTGTAACTGAACTCTCTACAAGGTGACTTCTTCTAGCTGATCTTTCTACTGGGTGATTTGTTTGCAGCTGAACTCTCTACATGGTGGTTTCTTTGTTGCTGAACTCTCTACAAGGTGAATTCTTTTACCTGATCTCTCTACAGGGTAATTTGTTTGTAACTGAACTCTGTACAAGTGCGTTTTTGTGGGTGATCTCTAGGGACCCGCCGATTATGCTGGCATAATTATGAGCATAATAGGTGCCTGAAAGCATTGAGCATAATGCTAGCATAACAGGTAGAATATTTGTGTAATAGTATGAATTCTTGCTTATTAAAATAGCTATCACAGAAAGATCGATATACTCTAATAGAACAGTCAGTAACTCTAATAGAACAATCACATAGCTGACTGTTCTATTAGAGTATATCGATCTTTTCTGTGATATGCATTTTGACAAGTAAGCAGCCACTTATTATTTATCCATAAATTGGAAATTATTAGCAGAGCCTGAGAACTAAGGCATAAATAATTGGGCATAATTTGAGCCTAATGGGTAAGTATTGAGCATAAATTTAAGCATAATAGGTAAATTTTTGAGCAGTGCAGCATAGCATAATAGGTAAAATTATAAGCATAATCGGCGGGTCCCTAGTGATCTCACTGCAGGTCGATTTGTTTGTAACTGAACTCACTATAAGGTGATTTGTTTGTAGCTGAACTCACTAAAGGGTGATTTGCTTGTAGCTGAACTCCTTGCATTGTGTCTAGTTACTAGCTGATCTCTCTACAGGGTAATTTGTTTGTAGCTGAACTCTCTACAGGGTGACTTGCTTCTTGCTGAACTGTAACTGTTTGCAGCTGAACTCCCTACAGAATAACTTGCATGTGATGTAATAAAATTCTATAATGGAGTAAATAAGTTAACCGAATGCTCTATTAGGGTGACTGTTCTATTAAAGTATCTCGATCTCGCATTTGCTACACGGAGTTGGCTTTCGAATCATAACTCAGTGGTTTGTAATCCGATTCTTCTGTACTACTGCAAGGACTTTCTATGAAGATTATTCCAGCTATTCACCGATTTTCAGCTCATTACTCTAAGCGGTTTGCCTAGTAGGCGTGAAAACTAATACTTTTTTTATTCATAAAAATCGATCGCGTAATTGTGACACGGGTTGGGTTTTGTGTCATATCTCCATGGTCTTTATCTCGATTCCTTTCAAACCACCAAAAGGCACTCCTACGATGGTTACTCCATCTACATAGCTATTTTCAACTCATTCCATGAAGCGGTTTACCCTGTAGGCGTGACAACAAATCGATCTTGTTTTACGCGAATAATCGGTAATAACTCCTGAACCATTCATCGGATTTATACTAAATTTGATGCTAGAATTAGCCGTTGGACTCCCTTTGTGTGTGCCAAATTTCAATACGATCGGAGTACGCGTTTGCTTGTTATAGCAATTTTTGCAAGTGTGCGAAAAGACGAAGAAGAAAGAAAAAAAAACGAAACTTTGGCAGCTCGTATCTCGGAAATGGCTGGAGCGATTTCCTTCCAATTTGGAATGTAGACTCCCCTGGCTGGCGGGCAACTGTGTAGCAAAGTTGGTTCCAATCAGATTAGTGATCACCGAGATACAAAGGTGTGAAAATGACGTTTTCGTTCTTCCTGTCAATATACTCACGGATGTGGCGCGCCGGCTTCTTGGGCCGCACGACACACTACCGTGTGTCTTGATATATATATCTAATCAAAAACAGCCAAGCTGTAAAAAAAGGTGCGGACCCAAAAAGACCATGGTGAAAAAAGATGTGAAATCCAAGGTGACGGCCAAGAAATGGCTGTGATGGTAGGTTAATGGTTACATTTTAATAACGACAATTCAGGTGAATTTTGTGCCACTTGGTCACCATGGCCTTTTGGGGGCGGCACCTTTTTTTACAGTTTGGCTGTTTTTGATTAGATATCACTTCTTTTTGTATTTGTATACTGCAAAGCCGGCCTATGGCTGGCTTTGGGGCTTTTTTAACCCATGTGTTTTTTCTTTACCACAGGAAGAAGAAAAGAACTTAAAGAAGATTTGTAATACTTCAATTGTTTTTTTATTTTATTAGTAATTATACAAATTATATACATATATTTATTACATGCCCATTATTCCCCACAGGATATGTTTTTGCAGCTGATCTCTCTACTGGGTGACTTGAAATGTAGCTGAACTATATACAGGATGGTTTCTTTGTAGCTGAACTCTCTACAAGGTGACCTCTTCTAGCTGGTCTCTCTACAGGGTGATTTGTTTGCAGATAAACTCTCTACATGGTGGTTTCTTTGTAGCTGAACTCTACATGATGGTTTCTTTGTAGCTGAACTCTCTACAAGGTGACTTCGTCCAGCTGATCTCTCTACGGGGTGATTTGTTTCTAGCTGAACTCTCTACAGGTGATTTGTTTGCAGCTAAACTCTCTACATGGTGGTTTCTTTGTAGCTGAACTCCCTACATGATGGTTTCTTTGTAGCTGAACTCTCTACAAGGTAACTTCTTCTCTACAGGGTGATTTGTTGTAGCTGAATTCTCTACAAGGTGGTTTGTTTGAGACTGAACTCTCTACATGGCGGTTTCTTTGTAGCTGAACTCTCTACAGAGTGATTTGTTTGCAGCTGAACTCTCTACATGATGGTTTCTTTGTAACTCAATACTCTACAAGGTGACTTCTTCTAGCTGATCTTTCTACAGGGTGAATTGTTTGTAGCTGAACTATCTACAAAGTAACTTCTTCTAGCTGATCTCTCTACAGGGTGATTTGTTTGTAACTGAACTCTCTGCATGATGGTTTCTTTGTAGCTGAACTCTCTACAAGGTGACTTCTTCTAGCTGATCCCTCTACAGGGGGATTTATTTGTAGCTGAACTCTCTACAAGGTGACTTCTTCTAGCTGATCCCTCTACAGGGGGATTTATTTGTAGCTGAACTCTCTACAAGTGATTTATTTGCAGCTGAACTCTTTATGTGGTGGTTTCTTTGTAGCTGCATTTATGTTGCTCAGACCACTGCACGTATAAGTTCACATATATGTTCTACAGGTGGAACAAAGCACAGAATGAAACTGTACTACTATATGTAGCATCCAATCATCAATATATGCTTTTGTTTGTGACCTGATGGTGGTTTAGTTAGTTATAACTAAAAGTACTTTTAGTAATACAAATATGTATTAGTTAACTAAAACTATATCTAAAAGTAAATCCGTGTTATAACTAAAACTTAATCTATAACTAAAATACAACAGAATATTTTACTAAAACTAAATCTAAAACTAAAAAGAATTGGAAAAGATTACTAAAACTATAACTAAAACTACGTAAAAGATTTTCTTATGTATAACTAAAACTATAACTAAAACTAAAAGGTTTTTAGAAATGTTACTAAAACTATAACTAAAAGATTTTCACATTTTTAACTAAAACTATAACTAAAACTAAAACAACACAGAGAATATAACTATAACTAAATCAATAACTAAAAGGAATTAAGAAAAATTACTAAAACTAAAATTATTGACGAAACTCACTATGACTATAACTAAAACTAAAAGTTCTTACTAAAACAACACTACATATAGGTGGCATTAATTCTTGTCCATAATTATAGCATGACTATGTGTGGGTGGTGGGATGGAAGCAAACCATTTGCATCAATGTCCACATGATAGTTGGATATTTTCATGTCCAGCTGCTACACCAACTTCCTCTGCTTATCATAAATTATTCTTACTTGCAGCACCTCAAGTAAAAACTGCTATAATAGAACAAGTCTCTTTACATCTGTATCACTTCACAGCTCCTGCTAGTTAATTACTCATGATTGATTGCAAACTTGAATAATTTAGTCACTGTATTCTAAATAAATATTTAAAAGGTAACTGCAGTTACTGACTTCTTCTACACAGGCTTTCAGTAGACTTCTTGTGGGTCCCAACTACCTAGACAGGGGAATAACGACTAATGCAACAATAGTCAATACAAACATTTATTTGGAATGTGCTGTTAGTCTCACATACATATTTTAACATTATGAGTATTCTATTAGACTACGCTAGTAGAATACATCTGATTGCTCTATTAGAGTATCTCTCTCCTCAGGAAAGATTTTTCATTACATACCCTTGTATCTTAATTGGCAAGTTAATGAGACAAGTTTAACTAGCTGTACTTCCCAGCTCCCGTGTATTCTGTATCATTGTGCTGCCAAACTAAAGCCTATATACAAGTTTAGATTTCAAAAGAGGTTTCTTGAACCCCAGTAAACCTCATAAATATACAAAAGCTGGGAGATTGCAATATATCAATTGTGGGATTAATCACGATTGTCTTTGAACATCATGATGTTGATGTGTATTATAAATAATCTTGTTGTGAAATCACATGCAAATGTATGTATATTCAAAATGGTGGCACATATTGTTGTGGAAGAACATGATCCAGAAAACAAGCCTTCACTTCTGAAACAGTTCATTGTATGAATAAATCTTACTACATATAGTACCTGTCTAAATTCATTATGCTGTTTGTATTAAACTATAACTGCCTATGGCCTTAAATGTACTGAACAGTTGTATACAATTTTCACTGTGTACTGATTAAATAAATAATTCATACAAAGTTGTGCATATACAATGCTATTCATGATGCATGTAAGTTATAACATCGTGATAGTTATCATAATATTGTGATGTGTTACATCCTACAACCGTGAAAGTAGCAAAATGTCACAATCGCTCAGCCCTAAAATATATCCCTGGGTTACAAAATAGTCATAAAAATTATACAAGATTAAAAGCAAGGTTTAATTAAATATTTAGCTAATAGTCTCACTGACTGTGAATTTCAAAAATGAGTGAAGTCCCCCAGAGCTGTAAAACAGGGGAACGTCCAATAAACTAGAAGTAACCGTCAACTAAAAGAGCTGGTATCTGGAGCAGCCAAGAATGGATGTTATTACAACTAACAAACTTTTAACATAGGACCATTAACACATGTTCTACAGTAGATTCAGTTTTGCTGCATTCCTAATGAATTCCTTTTAGCTCTAATTGGCTGAATATGAAAGAGGCAGCCAGCCAATTAGAGTTTAAAGGACTCCATTAGGAATGCAGCAAGACTGAATGTAGAACATGAGTCAAAGATAAAAGGTCCAGTGTTAAAACTTTGTTAGTATTCGTTCTAACATTTGTTCATTCCCCTCAGACCCTCTGCTGGCAGAACTTCTATCTGGTCACACACTCCCCCCATATCAACTACTTCCTCTGGTACTGGTGTATGGAGATCTTGTATAGGTACAATTTGAAACATTCCACAAACCTATTTAATCATGTGTATTGAAAACAGGTTATACGAAATCGTTAAAAAGCTGTTTTGGCAATTTCTGTTGTTATTGACTACAATGTTAATAAGTACAGTTGACACCTGGCTACCAGGTCCTAATTTAAACAAATGGGTAGGTAAGTTTGTTGCTCAAGTACACAACAACACCAATTCGGCATAATTTGGAATCGAACCTGGAGCCTTTTGATTACCAAACATTTTGATTACCAAGCCGATGCTCTAGCCACTTGGATATGCTGCCTCAAGCACACACACACACACACACACACACACACACACACACACACACACACACAAAGCCTAAAAAAATTCAACGGCAGCCGTACAAAATGCAGCTATTGCCACCCAGTGAACCAGCACTGGGATTCCTGTGTACCACTCAGGCACTTGAGTCTTGTGCAGGAAAATCCTCTCTGGGCAGAGATGGAGGACTGTCCACATCTTACAGAGAGAGGTCGCGGAACTCAAAGTTCCACCATGACCTCAACACCGCTAAGCAAGACACGGACAGTGGGCATTTGCTTCCCCAGTTAACACCAGGTGCCCATTGATGTTACAGCTGGGTGAGCTGCTTCCCCAGTTGCCACAAGGCCACCAGGTCAGGTCCCCACTTACAACAGGATACACTGGAGCAATATAAGTAAAGTTTCTTGCTCAAGGAAACAACAACACCAAAGTTGTATAACGGGAATCAAACCTGGGGCTATGACACAGTCTTGGCTATGTCTTGAGTCTTGGCTATGACACTTGGCTATGCTGTCTCACATACACACACATGCACACCATGGCCGCCCAGAGAATTTAAGGGGCCAGGGCAAAGAGTTAAAGTGGGGCCCCAGGGGCAAGGAGGTTTCCATTCTGAATGACAAATTCACCCAAACTGTAAATTGGAGACCAAAAAAAAAAGTCATTACGTGCTGACAATGACAATAGCTACCCCTCACCAACCATATCTCCTTATTTATAAGCTTTTTACACTGCTCTTCTGAAGAATACTGCGGCTGCTCTATTAAAGTATCTAGATCTGACCGCTCTATTAGAATATATCAATCTTTTAAACAGGTATTCAAGGGGCCGGCCTCCTGGAGACCCTTTCAGGCTGGGGCCCAGGGCAAAATTCCCCAGTTTGCCCCCCTGTGGGTAGCCCTGACATACACACATACATACACACAGAGAGGAACACATTCTGTCAGCTTCTTGAGTACCACAGACATCTACAACGAACTACTGTATAAGCATTGTTATTCAATTGTTTAAATTCAAATGCTAGAGTAAAAGCTCTCTTTGGAGTCTAATTTGTTGTTTGATGCTCTTTCTCTACTTTCTTTACAATTGAACCTTTGAAGCATGCTCTTGGCTTTTGTTTTGGTACCCTTACTGTTGTTGAGTACATAAGATTGTGTAGTAATGATGTACAAGGGGCAAGAGCGAGTAAAGTCCTAAAGGGCAGGTAGCTACATCATGTATGCCACTAAGGAATCAAGGACATACAATGTAGCTACTTTCCATCATCATGACAAACTCTGACTGGTTCCAAAACACCAGAATAACCTTCAAGCAGTCACTAGAATACAACAAACTGTTTCAATCACAGTAGGAGTAGCCATAGTAACCAAAATAATCAGTTTCTATCTAATGATGCTAGCTGACTGAAAAATTCTGCAAAATCAGAAAAGTTAGACACAGCATTCCATAAGAGTATACAAACTTTATTCTTGGTCTTCAGCCCTTCTACAAAATTTTGGCGAGATAGAATTTATCATTCTTAGCACACACACAAACACACCCCTTTCAATCACCTATGCCATAGCTACATTCATGGTCTCAACACCAAGTGAAGAGAAGTGGATAACTGTGGATAAATATAGTGCCACCATGCATAAACTTCCAAGATTTAGTCACGATTTTTAAAATTCTGTAACTCTGTAATGGAAAGTGCTATTACCATGAAATTTGGAACAGTTAAACAAAATTAGGCACCTACAATTTGAGTCAATTTTCAGGTTGTTTCAAAGTTGCATTTCTAAGTTGCAGACCTATCCCTTCATAAATCCTGATTTTTCACGAAAAATGCATCAAGTCAGTGACAGTTTAAGATAAACTAGATTTACAGCATTTGATGTGTTCACCTATGGTACTGTGAAAATGTTACAGAGCATTTTCTTGATTGCTGCTTTAAAATCAGTTATACAAGCAAATAACTGAAAAACTTAAAACGCATCAACTACTGCATACCTTGCAGGAATCTAAATTCTTTTTACAGAATAGAATGTATATTATATATGTAAAAAAGTTACAGAACCATTTTAGCATAGCCTATTTGGTTGAGTAAGTATTGCTCAATCTTTGCAGGAGTGTAGAAATTTTCACTTTAAAATTTTGTAAAATCAATTTAAAATATGTGATAATCTAAGTTCATTGGCCTAAATTTTGTTCAGCAGTTCATAAAAAGCAGCACAAAAGTGTGTGAGGTGGTAAGAAGTTGCAGTTTTAAAGTTGAAAAAAATATTTTAAAATATTTTTGGAAGTTTATGCCTGGGCGCACTATAGGAGAACTGGGGAAGCAGTCTACCCAGCTGTAACACCTAGTGTAAACTGGGGAAACAAATGCCAACTGCCCATGTCTCGCATATTGGGTGGTAAAGGTCAAGGTAGGACTTCGGATGCCCACATCTTCACAGTACAGCCTTCTGCAAATTACTGTATAGTCCTGCCCCAGTAGAATTTGCCTGCACTGACTCACAGTACCTGAGTAGCACATAGGTGTAACAGTGCTGGTCTACTGGGTAGGCATGACCGTGCTAGTATGGCAGCTGAAGGCTTTGCCTTTTGCTTTGCTTTTGTGTGCGTGCATTCATGCATGTGTGCGTGTATGCGTGCTTGAACTCAATGGAATGAACTCATGAATCTAGAGATACTATTCTAGTGGTTGCTGCCATTATTGGTATTGCATGATCAGACTACCATTGCTATTTTGCAGTGTCTTTGTAATATATAACATTGGCATTAATAAGGTGAGACCTATTCAATAGGAATGTTATACAAAGCCATAATTCATCTACCCTGAATAATAAACAGTATGGTAGTTTTAAAGGCTTCACAGTGTGGTAATTGTTAAACTGGATAACGAATTATTAAAGGATAAGGAGTCTGCAGTGGCAGATCCAGAGGGGGCATGCGTCCCCCACATACAAAAGATTGAGGTACTCTGATAGAGTAGTCAGTCAAAACTCTAATACAACAGTCACTGCATTTGCATGTAAAATCCTTCAGTTATTACATCTGCAGCACCAAGCCATGGACGCACTTAGCTATGTAGCTTGCTAGGAATATAAATGCACTTGGTCCTTTTTATGTCATTGTATACAACAACTTACTTTGGGCTCATAACTGAACTCATGACAGTCATTGCATGATCCATACAGCTCTTGATTAATGCAGACCACTTAGAAAACATGATCTATTACTATGGGTTAGGTATTTGTGCTTAAAACTACCCTACATCAAGTATTTCAGTCATCATGCCTTGGCTTCTGGGGGTTGTGCTCCCAGACCCTATGCTTTATATAGCTACCTATACTACCATGGTCATGGTCCACCCCACTTGCCAAATCCTGGATCTGCCCCTGGACTGGTTAACAAAAACAGATTCTATACAGTGGGAAAACAGTCACCTTGAAGTCAAAATTTCTTGGTTGTAGTAGGTAGGTGACTGCTTTAGACAAGTGGATTATTGTATGATTGTCAACTTGGCATTTTTCTATAGAGCAGGGGCCTTTCTGTACAAGACATGTTCTGGCTGTAGTATCAACACATTCATTATCCCGCAACCATAGTGTAGCTACATATATTTGTAGTATGGTGTGTGAGCAGATCAAAGGCCGCTGCCAGTGTTATAAATCAGTTGTAAACCAGTTTACAAATAATTGTAGCATGGCTAAGTACCTCCTTATGGCCACACAGTTTGGCAACTAATTAGTTCAAAGACATCAAATGAAACCAAACACCAGACCAATACAGGAAGTCACAGTACAAGGAAATGGATTTGTATAGCACTGGACCACTCAACAATGAATATCAGACACTTCAGCTACACCCGTCTAAATGATACGAAGCAGTAAAATGGTTGGAGGGGCAATTGGAAACAGTGGAAATGGAAACTGGAAATGGAAAGTGGAAACAGAAATGGCCAAATCATCATATAAATGTACCTTAGAGTAAAACCCTTGTTTAGTGGCCACCTCTTAAGACCACCTTCTTATAAAGACCACCTCCATGCAAAGACCACATTGTAATTAGATCTCATTATAATACCACTTCATGTGGGTCACCTTTTACAAAGACTACCTCTTCACATTGTATTAATAGCAAACATCCATTTCATGAAAACAGCTGGGTCAGCTAAAAAGTTCTTAAGGGTCATCATCTCCTCATTTTTTGTTGATACAGTAGGTTGTGGTGTACTAGCCACATTTCACTTGCATGGACTATTTCTGGTACAGTCATATTAATTAAACGATGATGGTAGATGACTTGAGTGAAGTGTGGACCAAAAAAATGAAAGATGAAATTGACCCCTTTCTATGAGTCATGAAATACATGTTTGAAGCTTATCAAATATTACTATGTAAAGTGTAGTCTTTGTAAAGAGGTGGTCTTTATAAAAGGTGACAATGAAGTGATCTAATCAGTTAGATAATTAAGTATGCCTTAGCTATCTTTAGAACCTAATTATAATGTGGTTTTTGTAAAAAGAGGTATGGTGACCACTGAGTGAGATTTTTACTCTGGGATGTATGTACAGTATATAACGATTTGACCATTTCCATTTTCCATTTCCAGTCACTGTTTCCAATCAACCTGGTTGGAGTGATTGGCATCGATATGGCACCTCACGCTTGTGCATGGGAAACGCACTATCAATGAATAAACTAGCTAACAATGAATTTACTAACCATCAAGACAGTAAATTGTGAGTAAAACCATTCCTTGTACACAGTGTAGTGGTAGCCAATTTTAACCTTGTCTTCTTGTTCCTTCTGTGTTACAAATGGGCTCCCTTAATCTGCACATGCCCCATACCACAAAACAGTTATAACACACCCACTCAGTTTGCATCTGATTTCA
Source organism: Dysidea avara (assembly GCF_963678975.1). Classification (NCBI taxonomy): domain Eukaryota; kingdom Metazoa; phylum Porifera; class Demospongiae; order Dictyoceratida; family Dysideidae; genus Dysidea; species Dysidea avara. The sequence goes on along the minus strand of NC_089279.1, from coordinate 7,284,623 downwards.
AATTAGATACAAACCTTATGGGTGTGTTACAACTATAACATACATAATATTATACACCCACCGTCAGTCGATAATCTTATGGCCACCTCAGTGAAACACTGTGGATTGTGTACATGGCTATACAGCATTATTGTCAACTTATGATTTTAAATACTTACTTTACAGTCAACTAATGACATTTTCATGGGCCATTACTATACAATGTTGCATTGAGATGATATTCCACAACCATCAATGGGTTTGCACGAGTAAATTTATACGTGGGAGCGTGATAATTATAATACATTACTTTAAGTGATAACCACCTAATGACCACTGCTATCACTTTCATAGTGTCTAATAGTATACTTGTTGGTGTGGTGAATGTGACAGAGCACAAACATGAACATCATCACTACATGTTTTACTATAACATTATCTCCGTGTAAACAGTTACTTTGTGTTGATTTACCACAGTGAAGTGCTTGACAACCAAGTAATATGTTTCCAATGATATGTGTTATATATTTATTGGAAGTGATATCTTACTAAGGACCAACAACTAAGCTAAGGTATGAAAATGCAGAGAACAGGAAGAGTGGAGCAGGCCAAAGAGTGGAGGGCCAACTTTGACATGAAATTTTTCACAGTGTATTTCAAAGTATGCATAGCTAGCTACAGCAAGATATGAATGTTATTTATGGGGATATGGGCATTAATTTCATTCAAACTTTAGAAGCTCTGGGAGACTGGGAGAGTATTTTAGACAATTTCATAATGTTTTGTAAATAAATTACCATATTGTTTTGTGGTAGCTATGTACGAATGTAATCTTCATGCAATGACAATCTAGTACTGTGTACATGTGCATACATATATACATATATATATATATATATATATCAGTGTGCATGATGTATTTACACTAAATCAAACTAATAGAAAACTGCTGGCTTCTGTGTAGGCAAATGATAGTGCATGTGAAATTAAAACTACTATGTAAAATAAACTTATAGTTCAATTCTTAGCAAGTTTTTCCATTAACAACTTTTGATGCTTTAACACTGATTCAACTTGACGTTCCATTTGTTTGATGCGATAATGCATGTCTTTCAATTTGTTATCTTCTTGTGCTTCTTTTGCTTCATCAAGATCATGATCAGAGACTTGCCCAAATGGTGCAAACTTTGACACAATATAGTTCCAGAGATCATATGCTCTGTCAGTCATAGAGACCACACCTGTAATTTTGTAAGATTTTGGAATAATTTTTCTTTTTAGACGTCTTGGTATGTTTGGATCCAACTCAAGGAACAACAGTATTTTCAGCTTTGCCTGATGTAACAATGCATTTTTCTGAATGTTACCAATGCTGCCAACAGAAATACCAATGAGCAAGTTGACAAGTGCAATAGTTAAGACCACTGTCATTACTAATATGATGGTGTACGTGGTTTTTTTATATTCAAATGACTCTTCCTCTTCTTTCCTTGTGAGTATGAAAACATTAAAGCCACGAAATGCTGCAAAGAAAGCATTATAAATGGAAATCACTGGACCATCATATCCAGTTTCTTCTCCTATAAGGATAAAGAGTATTAAACCATATCCAATAATGTAGTATATTCCTACCACTATAGCTTTGGTTATCCTTATTACCAAGTCATAGAACATGATCGTGTACAAGCCAAACACATCAAAATAACGAGAGAAAAGATTCAGAGCTACCCAAGCACACAAAAGAGCGACTACTGCTGCCAGCCATTCTGTGGGATTACCAATGATAAAAATTGCTGTTGCAACTACTGTGCAGAGTTCAACAAATGTATGGAACCAGTGAGCAATCTTCCTTTGTCGAATATAGGAGATCAGTTGCATCACTAAAATTACACTATATGCAAAGTTAACAAGAAGGGTAATACCTTCAAGGCCATTTGGTACACCATCATCTGCATCAAAACAAAACGGACAAGATTCTTTCTTACTATCATTGGTATCTTCAGATTTAGTTACGTTATTTTCCATCTTTTCAGAAACTGTGGTGGGTGGTCTTGGTGGATCAGAGAAAGCAATTAATGCACTCAAAAGAATCGTGAGTAATGTAAGCAAGCTAGCTCTAATTTGAATATAAAGCCTTCCATAGTATCTCCATTTTAGGTTTAAAAGCATTAGCAGCAGTGGATGTACAAGAAGGTTTTTACGGTGATATTGTATCATGGTTGTAATTACCTTCATTGGGTTGGCATCATTTTCATTGGGGATTGTAAACAAAAGGTATAGATAATGCAAAATGACTTGATACCAGTTGCGCTGAGGGTGGTAAGTGTTTGTTTTTTCTGACTCTGACTCATCCAAAAGATACTTGAAATCATACTGTTTCCAGTAGCTTGGATGACTTGGATGTGACCTTGCAGAAGTTATGCTGCGGTCCATCACAGCCTGGGCAACATCTGGAAGTGTCTGAATGAGGTGAATCATCGGAGCTGGATGAATTGGCGAGATTAAATCTAAGCATTCTTGCCACCTGTCATGTTTAACTGCAGCCAATGCCACACAGTTGTCCCTATTAAACATGGCTATGTCAAGAAAGCTTGCTTGTTGCGCATTATGGGTGATTGGCACATCATTGTCAAGAAGAAGCTTTACAATTGCAGAATGACCATTTGTTGCAGCTAAATGCAAAGTTGTGTCACCATTATTCGTGGCTAAATCTTTTTGAAATGAATGCCGCTTTAGTAATTTTGTTGCCACATTTAGATGTCCCCGAGAACAGGCATAATGAAGAGGTGTGAAGCCATCTGTGGTATTAAGAATCATGCTACCTCGATCCAGTAGTAATGCAACTTGTTTTAAGTTACCGTTTTCAGCAGCATCATGAAGAGGAGTGTGTGACAAGTTATCAAGCTTATTGATGAGACGTAAAGCAACTGGTACTTCAAAAATGACAGCCAACAAGTTTGCATTTTTGGTAGTGGCCGCAAGGTGGATAATGGATTTCCCTTTCTTAGTGGTCACAGAAATGTCAATACCTAGGTCTTGTCTGCTCAGCAATTCTTCTGTGGTATCAAAGTGACCTAAACTTACTGCTAGATGTAGTGCAGTGTAACCTTCATTGTCAGCATCAGAAATCACTGCAGACACATGCTGGTGGTTGAGAATCAGTTTGATGGTATCAATTTTATGGTATTTGACGGCAACATGAAGTGCATTTTGACCCTCATTGTTCTTTACACTAAGGTCGGCCTTTTCAGCCAGTGCTTTGATTACCTCAATATCTCCTCCTCTGATAACGGCTATATGAAGCGGAGTGTTTCCATTGCCATCAACTTTGTTGACATTGGCTTCATTTTCAAGAAGCACCTTCACAGTTTCTGCATGACCAAACATGGCTGCTTTGTGTAAAGCTGTCTGTTCATCATCGTCATCAGCATCAATGTCACATCCTTTACTTACCAAGAACTCAATTATCTCTGTTCTGTTTTCTTTAGCTGCATGATGAAGGAGAGTAAAACCATGCTGGCTTTTTCTGCTCAGTTTAGAGTGGTCCTTTATCTGTTGCAGTTTGCTGAGATTTCCATCGATTGTCATCTCTTCTATTGTTGGTTGTGTTGCCCTCCTGTTAAGAGGAGATACAATTTCTGGTAGATGACTGTATTTCTCCTTTAATTCTAGGTCTTCAACCGACTTTCTGATTTCTTCCATAACTCTCTACATAATGAGGAACATTAGTCATGCTACAGCATGAATTATAGTACGTATACATCTCACTTGTTTTACACTGATACATAACAACTATGAGAACTAGTTCTGCAATAATAAGCTATACTAACCTGTCAATGGTTTGGAACAACCAAGCAGCTATATGCAGCACTGTAGTTGAACTGTAACTTGTAGTTGAACTGTAACTTGTAGTTGAACTGTAACTTGTAGTAAGCAGTGTGAAGATATTCCTTATCCTTTATAGGAATGAAGCAATACAACACCACTAATACTTGACATTCCATAGATAACACTCATGACATATGTGACCGGATTTGCGAAAAGGTACCTTTTTCACACATTTGACATACCAGCAAACAAAGTGTCATAACTGTTGACTCCTTGCACTGATTGACTTTCATTTTGTATCAAAATGTAGCCACATATTGTAGGCATACTCATGGAAAATTACAGACATGTGCTTGCAATGATACAAAAGTTACAAAGTTTGAAAGTTGAAAAAATGGGTCAAATTTTATGTGTGAAAAAGGTACCTTTTCGCAAATCCGGTCACATATGTTATTTGGGATCCTTAAAACAGCAAGTATTACTTTGTAGATTGATTTGTGTAAATTCAAGACACTGAGGAGACAAAATTGGCCCATGCATGATATTGTACACTACAGAGTAGCTATCCCATTTTTTTTTCAATTTTCTTTCACTGTCACTAGATAACATATTGTATCTCATCTTTGACTATCAATCCATATCACTACTCTTTTCATCAACACTACTTTTCCATGGAACTCTCCGCATCCTACAGCTATACCTAATCCTAACTGCACTTTGTCATCGTTTGTGTTAAGTTTATTAAGCTGTTCTGTATCATCTGTTGCAATTGTTTATGTGTTGTGTGTGTATCTTTTTATGTTTTGTGTGGGGAGCACCTTTGCAGGCATTGACTTCTCTGTTGTTGATAAAATTGATAATAATCTAATAGTTATCAGTCTCTGTCTCTCTTCCTCTATCTATTCATATTTGTATAAAATGTTTAGTTTACTTTTCTTGTGAATTTGTATATTCTTGGTATTGATAGATTATATGTTTATCACCTATACTGTGTATGACATCCTACATTTCTGATTAATAGCTTCCTCAATTAACACATACCAAACATGGATGTGTTTTGGCACAGTTTATCTTTGATATCTGTAGTACATATATATTTGGTACTGTTTGTCATGAAATGTAATATGCCATAAGGGCAGCAGTATGTATAATAGGTAGTTGGATTCTTGAAATTGGAACTGTTGAAGAAAAATCACAGACCAGGTGGTGGCTTAATCACCCAGACAACTTACAATAACATTCAATTTTTATTATAATCCTTTTAAACTGTTTGGGACCAGGTAGACTGGCCATATGTAGTTCAGTTAAACAACCTATGCACAGTTAAATATTTAATCATAAATATAATAAAATCCATACATTCTTATCAATTGTACTTTTAATATTCATAGGGTTTAAGTGATGTACTTTAGTTTAATTTTTTTTATATTATTTTATTATTACTTTATGGCAAGTATGCCAAAGGTCTGCAAGCAACTGGTGCTTGCAGCCTAAAAACACAAGTTATACATACATCAAGACACACGGTAGTGTGTCGTGCGGCCCAAGAAGCCGGCGCGTAACACCCGTGAGTATATTGACAGGAAGAAAGAAAACGCAATTTTCGCACCTCCGTAGCTCTGTGCTTCCTTGATGAAACAAGACGATTTTTGCTGTGGACATTCCCTCCAACTGCAGTACTCCACATTCCAAATTTGAGCGAAATCGCTTCGCGCGTTCCCGAGATATGCGACTTCAAAAATTGGCTCAGTTTCTTCGTGTTTTTTTTTCTTCTTATTTTTCTTTTTCTTGTCGCACACTTACAAAAACTGCTATAAAACTCGAACGCCATATCCGATTGCCTTGAAATTTGGCACACAGAAGGGGAATATAAAGGCGCATCTCGGTACCAACTTTGGCTGGAATACGATAAACAGGCAAAGAGTTATGAGCGATTATTCACGAAAAATAACACCAATATGTTGTCACGGCTACAGGGTAAACCGCGTATGGGAAGAAGCTGAAAATCGGTGGGTGAATAGGTTAACTATTGAACCTCAAACCTTTTGTGGTTTGAAAGAAATCGAGCTAAAAACCAGGAAGATACAACGAAAAAACCAACAGTGTGTAACAATTACGCAATCGAGATCAGCTAATAAAAAAAACGACTGTTTGCCACGCCTACCAGATAAACCGCTTAGGGTAATGCTTTGAAAATCGTTGTACAGATGGAGTAATCATCTTAGAAAGGCTCATCAATGGTGTAGAAGAATCAGACTTAAAGCCACAGAGTTATAACACGAAATCCAACTTGGTGCGGCAAGTGCGAGATCGAGATACTCTAATAGAGCAGTCATCCTAATAGAGCAGTCACCCTAAAGAGAATTCAAGAGATCAGCTAGAAATAAGAAACCTGTATAGAGATCAGCTACACACAAGTCACCCTGTAGAGAGATCAGCTAGAAGAAGCTACCTTGTAGGGAGTTCATGCAACTATGGAAAGAGATAGTTCAGCTAGAAAAAATCACCCTGTAGAGTTCAGCTACAAAGAAACCACCATGTAGAGAGTTCAGCTACAAACAAATTGCCCTGTGGAGAGATCAATAGAAGAAGTTACCTTGCAGAGAGTTCAGCTACAAAGAAACCATCATGTAGAGAGTTCAGCTACAAACAAATCTCTCTGTAGAGAGATTATAGCTAGAAGAAGTTACCTTGTAGAGAGTTCAGCTACAAAGAAACCATCATGTAGAGAGTTCAGCTACAAACAAATCTCCCTGTAGAGAGATCTGCTAGAAGAAGTTACCTTGTAGAGAGTTCAGCTTCAAACAAATCACACTGTAGAAAGATCAGCTAGAGGAGGTCACCTTGTAGAGAGTTCAGTTACAAAAAAACCACCATGTAGAGAGCTCAGCTACAAACTAGTGACCTTGTAGAGACATCAGCTAGAAGAAGGTACCTTGTAGAGAGTTCAGCTACAGAGAAACCATTCTTTAAAGAACTCAGCTGCAAACGAATCACCTGTAAAGAATTCAGCTACAAATAAATCACCCTGTAGAAAGATGAGCTAGAAAAAGTTACCTTGTAGAGAGTTCAGTTACAAAGAAACAACCATGTAGAGAATTCAGCTACAAACTAGTGACCCTGTAAAGACATCAGCTAGAAGAAATTACCTTGAGAGAGTTCAGTTACAAAGAAATCATTATTTAAAGAGCTCAGCTGCAAACAAATCACCTATACAGAATTCAGCTACAAACAAATCACCATGTAGAGAGATCAGCTACTAGAAGAAGTTAACTTGTAGAGAGTTCAGCTACAAAGAAACCATCATTTAGAGAGTTCAGCTTCAAACAAATCACCTGCAGAGAGTTCAGCTACAAACAAATCTCCCTGTAGAGAGATCAGCTAGAAGAAGTTACCTTGTAGATCGTTCAGCTACAAACAAATCACCCTGTAGAGAGATCAGCTAGAAGAAGTTACCTTGTAGACAGTTCAGCTACAAAGAAACCACCATGTAGAGAGTTCAGCTGCAAAGAAATCACCTTGTATAAAATTCTGCTACGAACAAATTGACCTGTGGAAAGATCAGTTAGAAGAAGTTACCTTGTAGAGAGTTCAGCTACAAAGAAACCATTCTGTAAAGAGCTCAGCTGCAAACAAATCACCTGTACAGAATTCAGCTACAAACAAATCACCCTGTAGAGAGATCAGCTAGAAGAAATTACTTTGTAGAGAGTTCAGCTACAAAGAAACCACCATGTAGAGAGTTCAGCTGCAAAGAAATCACCCTGTAGAAAATACAGCCACAAACAAATTGCCCTGTAGAAAGATCAGTTAGAAGAAGTTACCTTTTAGAGAGTTCAGTTACAAAGAAACCACCCTGTAGAGAGATCAGCTAGAAGAAGTTACCTTGTAGATCGTTCAGCTACAAACAAATCACCCTGTAGAGAGATCAGCTAGAAGAAGTTACCTTGTAGACAGTTCAGCTACAAAGAAACCACCATGTAGAGAGTTCAGCTGCAAAGAAATCACCCTGTATAAAATTCTGCCACAAACAAATTGCCCTGTAGAAAGATCAGTTAGAAGAAGTTACCTTGTAGAGAGTTCAGCTACAAAGAAACCATTTTGTAAAGAGCTCAGCTGCAAACAAATCACCTGTACAGAATTCAGCTACGAACAAATCACCCTGTAGAGAGATCAGCTAGAAGAAGTTACCTTGTAGAGAGTTCAGCTACAAACAAATCTCCCTGTAGAGAGATCAGCTAGAAGAAGTTACCTTGTACATAGTTCAGCTACAAACAAATCACCCTGTAGAAAGATCAGTTAGAAGAAGTTACTTTGTAGAGAGTTCAGCTACAAAGAAACCGTTTTGTAAAGAGCTCAGCTGCAAACACATCACCTGTACAGAATTCAGCTACGAACAAATCACCCTGTAGAGAGATCAGCTAGAAGAAGTTACCTTGTAGATAGTTCAGCTACAAACAAATCTCCCTGTAGAGAGATCAGCTAGAAGAAATTGCCTTGTAGAGAGTTCAGCTCATCATGTGGAGAGTTCAGCTGCAAAGAAATCACCACTGCCCAAATTTCAAGGCAATATATAGCTCTTTCCAATCTGAAGTTATCAATTGTCAAAGTTGGCAAATTGGATGTGTGTGGAAGGCCCCTTTTTTGCAAATCCGGTCACATATGTATTATATATATATATAATTTGTATATTTACTGATAAAATATTTAAAGTACATTTACTTCATCTTTACTTCTTCCTGTAGTAAAGAAAAAAAACATAGGTTGAAAAAGTCCCAAAGCTGGCCATAGGCCGGCTTTGGGGTATACAAATACAAAAAGAAATGAAATCTAATCCAAAACAGCCAAGCTGTAAAAAAAGTGTGCAGCCCTCAGAAAGGCTATGGTGAAAAAAGATGTGAAATCCAAGGTGGCGGCCAAGAAATGGCTGTGATGGTAGGTTAATGGTAAAAATTTTAATAACGACAATTCAGGTGAATTTTTGTGCCGCTTCACAAAATTTACCTGAATTGTCATTATTAAAATTTTTACCATTAACCTACCATCACAGCCATTTCTTGGCCGCCACCTTGGATTTCACATCTTTTTTCACCATAGCCTTTCTGAGGGCCGCACACTTTTTTTACAGTTTGGCTGTTTTGGATTAGATTATAATTACTTTAACTAATTATAACTTAGCTATAGTGTTTGAAAGTTTGATGGTGGCGAGAGATCATGACATTTGCTGCACGGACATAGATAATGGTAGGTACAGTGATTGTCATCGTCAAAATGAGTTACAAAATGATTCCACATAAATTTCTTTAGTTTAGCCTTGATGGTTGCAATTGATAAATTGGTATTGATTACAGGAAGAGCATTCCACAAACGAGGAAGGCGATGGAAATAAGAGTTTCTATTTAAGTTTGTACTATGGAGACGATGTTTGAGTTTATTATGTGTAGAGGATCTGGTGTGACCCTGAGTAAATGTAATGTACCTATTAATGTCAAAGTTTCTTGTGGGTGACTTAAGTGACTTGATCGCAAACAAAACATCCTGAATCTCGAGGATATACATGAATGGTAGAAGATGAAGTTCTAATAACCTGGATTTGTAACTGATATTATAATTATTCAAGATGTGTTTGGTTGCTCGACGTTGAATACGCTCAAAACATAAGATGTCCTTGATTAGGTACGGTCGCCATAACTGAGAGCAATAGGTAAGATGAGGACGAACTAAAGTAATATACAGATGTAGCTTGACTGATGGGTAGTGATTGGAACAAAAAGTACGTCGTATCAGAGCCAACGATTTATATGCTTTAGATATTATAGAATTGTAGTGATTTGACCACTTCAGGTCACTGGAGACAATCACTCCCAGGTCTTTTTGAGTCTCCTGACAATTGATTTCTGTGCTGGAAATAAGGTATCTGGTATTGGACGTTGATTTGAAGGGAACATGTACACACTTGGTAAAGTTGATAGTTAGATTGGAAAGGAATGTTTGGTGAATAATAGAGTCAACATCTTGCTGGAGCTTGATGCAGTCCTCATCACACGAGATGGTCATAAAACATTTCATGTCATCAGCAAACTTCAATACTTGACTAACTTCTATACTGGAAGAGATATTGTTCATATAAACTAGAAATAACAGGGGACCTAAAATACTTCCCTGGGGGACACCAGATATAACTGGTAGTACACTGTCAGATAAGGTATTGTTGATAGATACCTGCTGTACTCGGTCAGTGATGTAGCATTTAAACCACGACCATAGGGTACCAGTAATGCCAAAAGACCAGAGGTGATTTAGTAGGATTCCATGTGAAACAGTGTCGAAGGCTTTACGTATATCCAGGTATATAGTATCAATTTGCGTTGGGCTGTTGGTCAAGAAGTCAAAGAATGTTAAAAGCTGTTGTAAGGTGGAAGCTCCTTTTATAAAGCCAAACTGGCAGGGATTAATTTGAGTTACCAGATGATTTACTATTTTATTATACACTAATCGCTCAAGTACCTTTGATGTGCTGGAAAGCAATGAGATGGGTCTGTAGTTCTTTACCGAAGTTTTATCACCAGCCTTGAAGATAGGTACAATCTTATGGATCTTCCAACTCGAGGGGATGTATGCATATTGGAGAGACATAGAAAAAAGATGGTGCAACGGCTGGCACAAAATTGGAGCACATGTCTGAAGAATTTTTGGAGAGATAAGGTCAATGCCTGGTGCTTTGGTAGGGTCCAAAGATACAAGGGCGTCATATACTTCTTCTATTGTGATTGAAATAAAATCAATGTGATCAGTAGGCTCTAAATGGTTATCAACATTGGATAGATCAGATGAGTCTGAGAAAACTGAATGAAAGTAGCGATTGAACATGTTAGCAGAATCAGTGTCAGATTCGGTGATTTCGTTGTCAAACTGTAAAACAGAAGGAAAGTTCTTGGATTTTTACCTCATTAACTCCACTCAAAGAGCACTTGCCTTACAGAAATCAAAGCTCAGCATATTGAATAGAATTTTTGATGGGATAGAGTATTGTAAAATGTTTTGTTCTGAAGTCAGTAAGGGGAAACTGATCAGGTTGTAATTATTCATTTAGATAATGGAAAATAAATAATACACTGATAGGATACAAGCAAACCATTATAAATATATAGAACTCCACTGTTGCTGAACTTTGTGATAAAATGCTTTTACAGAGAGTTATCATTCTATACTATAGTGTAGCTACATGTTGATAACATTTATTCAGCACATGCCACTTCAAGCCATATACATGTACACTGAGAAAATGTGATTTTCAATTCATGAGCTTTTATTTATTAAGGATTTACAGCACAAGTGCTGAAGGTTAGTCTCTAGGACACCTTGTCTTACAGCCTGTTTAAAGATGTCACATTAAGTATGTTTGAAAAGGTGCGGAAAGGAGGAAAATCATGACTGGACCTGAGCAACCTTGAACCTGTAGCCATCCGATTTATGCTCAAATGCTTACAGGAGTCTGCCAGGTGGTCAGAATGTTTTTTCATTGTCAATTTCATGTATTTGTATCCATAGGAACTAGAGTGAGTTATTATCTCAAAGTATCCCATGTGGAACCACATGGACGTTATTTTATTTATTATGGCTTTACAGCACGTGTGCTGAAGGTGTGTAGGGCACCTGGTCTCACAGCCTACATTAAGTATCTTTGAAAAGGTGCAGAAAGACACTATATTGACTAAGGCTTCACGCAATACTGACTGACAGTCTGACTGACTAACTTCACTGACTGACTTCTATATTGACTGACTTTAATATTGACTGACTTCACACAAAATACAATACTGACAGCATAGCATAACAGGGACTCGAGAAAATGAAATCTCACAATCCAAAATATGTTAAATAAAAGACTACAAATGACACACATAGCTAGGTATGTATATGCAACTACATTCATAGTCTATACAGTACTGAATACTTACATACATTTGAACACCGAATCAACATACGTGACCAACTGCACCCACAAAATATGCGTAGTGCACATACCAATAATACCATCCCTTGTCAATCAATAAGCCACATCCATGGTTGATATATATGTGTTACTGATCAGAACTGTTGGACATTAAATTCACAGTAAGTGATTAAACATATAAAGTATTATAATACCAGGAATAATGAATTTATTTTAATTCTACTTGATTTTACAGAAAATGGACCACTCTGCACAAGTAGCTACACCACATGTACTTGGCCACCAGTTTTCGAATTAACCTCGGGACCACAAGGAAGAGATATCCTGGGTTCTAAACCCTTCTCCCCCCTCCCTATCCCCTTGCACTGCTTGAAGGTTCTTAGTTTACTAATTTGTTAAGATGCCTTACTGTAGTTATACTGATAGTAAAGTGTCAGTAAACTTAAGTATATGGAACATAATTATTTTACTAAGTTTTAAACTCTCAGTAAAACATCAGTGAATGCAGGTTTACTGAAAAACTACTAAAATAACAAACAATTAACTGTTCCATATACTGGGGATATACCACTGTAGTAAACTAAGATACTTCAAGCAGTGTTGGAAATTTGTACTTGTATAGGTTAGTAAGAGAAACAAAGTTTGGAAGTACAAAAGTATAGAGAGAGAAAACAAGAACAGAGCATTTACATTGATTTCCCAATGGTTATCGAAATGGTAAACAAGGGCACATGTGCCTATAATGGAAAAGTCTGGCTCTTTATTCATGAAGGTGTTTAATAGAGCAGTCTAACATACGTACTCTAATAGAACAGTCATACTGACATACTGATCCACAATAGGATGTCTCCTTAAGAGAGTAAAGATATAAATATAGGGTTAGAGGGAATGAGCCAGGACCCACCAAATTTAGTTCTATTCTTGAGTTTTTAAATGGAAAAAGATCAAATTTTGTACTGCATCATTTGAATCAAAAATCACCCATTTTCATGAACATGCACGGATGCTTGTATATAAGTATATATACTCATTACCACTTATAAGCATTCACTTAGCAATAAAATTTACACAGAATAGTTAAAATCATCATTGATCTGCTAATATCATTGATCTGCTAATATTAATGTACGACATCTATATGTCAGCAGCTAAGACTATTCTACATCTCACACAGGCCCCCACATCTGATACCCACTGCTTTATCATTTAACTTCCCTTATAGTTCTTGACTTTGCCTCAAAATTTTATCTGTTACTTTCCACAGCTGTACATTTTAGACATTCAAAAGTCCCTACTGTTCATCTGTGGCACTGCAGTCATTGGAGATGATGTAACTGTTGTAGCTTAAGCAGTCCCATATATAAAGTTTAGGTGTGTATGTTCGCATTTAGCCCACTGATACTCCCCATGCCACCTCCAGTGTAAACATTTTTGGTACAATTATAATATACTCATGAAAAATGTGTTTAGGAAATTATACAGTAGCTGCTCCTACTGGCTACAAATTCAACATACCCAAATCAGTGCCGTTAAACTATTTCATCATTATAAAATGTTAGGAGTACTTTCAAATTGCTCCTTATACCTGTGAATTTAACCATCAAATTTTAAGATGGTGCCCTTGAAGGTAAACAAGTTCAATGAGACACCAATGGAATGCAACTTTTCCTGATGTAGTTAACATCTTCAATTTTTCCTCCTTGTAAAGCCTAATTTGTAAATGTATCTATGGGAACTCTAGAGAGTGACGTGTTTTTGTGTATATACATGAAACTGACAAGGAGAAAATATTCTGACCACCTGGCAGGCTCCTGTAAGCGTTCAAGCATTAATCGGATGGCTGCTGGTTTGAGGCTGCACAAGTCCAGTCATGGATTTTTCTTTCTCCTTTCTCCACATTTTCAAACACACTTTCTGTAACAACTTAAACAGGCTGTAAGACCAGGTGTAGTACAGACCTTCAACACTGTGCTGTAAAGCCTTAATAAAATTTCAACTTTTATTGGCCACTGATTTTAGGTAAAGACTTTTGATTGAACGGTATAGTCAGTATTGTCATACATACCTATGTTGGAAAAAGTTGATAATCAGTGTGTGGATAGTGTGTACTACCAATGAAAAATGATACACCCCCTTCCCAAAGCCAGAGTTAACTGTTTCTGAAATTTCCAATATACATGACTGCAATAACAAGTTCCAAAACCAGTTATAGCCTAGCCTCATAGGCTTGTTGATAAAAGCAAACAATGCAGACCAAGACGTTTCAATTATAAAATAGATGCAGCCTTTAAAAAATATAGTATCAAAAATTGTTAAATCATGGGTAGTGGCAAAGAAAATGGTTGCAATGACATAGCAGTAAGCCATACATTAGCATCGTTGCAGCATTTATTAACCACCATCTTTGATACTGTCATTTTAAAAAGGCTGTACTCTTATCATTTCGTGTAGACAGATGAATTAATAGCTTCCAATGAAAACTTTTGATGTTTGATGGTTGTTACTATCTAGCAGCTAGTTTTCAACTAAACACAATTTATGCAAATGCAAAACGAAATGATGTGTATATTGTAACAGCTTGTGGCATCCTTTTAAGTAACTGGTGCACACACAGCTGTTCTATGTTATCTGATACTCACTTCCTTTGCAACTGGCCAGGTCAGCGTATCATCATACATGCATGTATTTGAGCCTCAGTGCCTCACAACGAACTGATTGAGTTTAAAACTGGATGCTTAAAACATGCAGGAAGCAAAAGTTCCATTCTAGACAAGAAATTCTGTATGCAAGTAGTGTAACTACAAGAGTAATTTCAATACCTGAATATTGGGCTGGTGGGCTCAAGGTTGTACATATTATTGGTTGTGTTTTTAGTTTACTTGCCATCATCACTGTTAATGAAGTATATAACATCTTTATGTATTTTGGTATCTTGCTAATATATGAGGTCATGAAGTACATATTATGTTTTGGGACCCATGGTCACTATAGTGAGGTGGTCTTATTTAATGAGATCATGAAGTACATATGTTTTGGGACCTACTTGACATGGTCACTATAATGAGGTGATCTTATCAATGAGACCATAATGTACACCTTAATTATGTTTGGGACCTACTTGACATAGTCACTATAATGAGGTTATGAAGTACACCTTAGCTATGTTTTCAAACCTACTTGACATGGTCACTATAGTGAAGTGGTCTTATTAATGAGGTCATGAAGTACACCTTAACTATGTTTGGTATCTACAGTGCTCAACATGTCTGGATACTTCTAATAAGGTGGTCTTACTAATAAAGTTTTGATGTACATGTATACTTTAGCAGTAATATTATTTGATATCTTGACATGGTCAGTGTACTGAGGTGGTCTAGTAACTAATGGGGTTATGGAGTACACTTCAATTCTTACATAATTTCATGGCTACTGCCATAAATTCAAACAACATTAGTGTGAGCACAACTGTTTCAGCAGCTAGGGCTAAGTGGTTTGGTTTGAATGCTCCCCAACAAAAGCTTTCACAAATTTTCATTTGATAGCCATTATTTTTAGTGATCATCACAAATGAAGGTTTTGCTATTTGTCCAGCTCAAAAAAATATTGATGCTTTAGTAGTTTTACAACTATAAGATGGAAATGTTAAAAATCATCTACAAACATACATACATACATACTCGAAAGTAGCTTAATAGCTTGTAATGCATACAAAATAGCATTGGAGAATTTATACTGTGTGGGAGATACATACAAAATCCTGGATACAGGTCCATATTGTATTATTACAATGTCTATAATGCAAAACTATACTCATAAGATACACACACACACACACATACACACAAAGTTATTGATTTACAAAGCAGTGCTGTATGAACATCGGTGTTCACTGGAATGTAATTTCATAACATTGTTTTTGTAGTTCATTCTCATCTCTTCCATGAAGAGCTTTTGGTGCTTTAGTAGTGATTCAACTTGACATTCTATTTGTTTGATACGATAATGCATGTCTCTCTGCTTTTCATCTTCTTGGTTTTCTTTTGTTAGCTGATGATCATGATCACAACCTTGTATACGTGGAGCAAATTTAGATATGATGTAGTTCCAGAGATCATATGCTTTGTCAGTGATAGAAATTGACTGACCTGTGTGTTTATGAGATTTTGGAATAACTTTCCGCTTTAGAAATCTTGGAATGTTTGGATCTAATTCGAGGAACAACAGTATTTTTAATTTCGCTTGATGCAACAATGCATCTTTCTGAATGTTACCAATGCTTCCAACTGAAATACCAATCAGCAAGTTGACCAGTGTAATGGTTAGTACCACTGTCATTACTAATATGATGGTGTATGTAGACTTTCTGTATTGGAATGAGTCCTCTTCTTCTTTCCTTGCAAGTAATTCAAAGTGATTAAGGCCACCTGAAAATGCTGCAAAGAATGTGTTATATACAGCTAATGGTGGCGTGCTAAACACAGTTTCTTCACCTATAAGAATATAAATTATTAAGCCGAATCCAATAATGTAATACAGCCCAACAGCTATAGCCTTGGTTATTCTTATAAGTAAGTCATAGAACATGATCGTGTACAAGCCAAACACATCAAAGTAACGAGAAAAAAGATTTAGAGACACCCAAGCACACAAAAGAGCAACTACTGCAGCTAACCAACGATCTGTTGGATTGCTGAGAATGAAGACAGCAGTAGAAACTACAGTGCAAAGTTCAACAAATGTATGAAACCAGTGAACAACCTGTCTTTGTCGAATATAGGAGACAAGTTGCATTACTAATACAACGGCATATCCAAAGTTTACAACAAGGGTTAAGATTGCAAGTACACCTGGTATACCATCATCTGAGCTGTGGTCAGAAGTATCGCTACCGTGATCAGAGGTACTGTCACTTACAGTGCAGTTGCTTGCTTTTACAGAAGGTCTTGGTGGATCAGAAAATCCTACCAATGCAGTCAAAAAAACTGTAAGTAGTGTAAGTAAACTAGCTCTAATTTGGATGTAATATCTACCGTAGTTTCTCCATTTTAAATTTAAGAAAGTTAACAACAGTGGATGCACAAGAAGATTTTTGCGATTGTGTTGAAGCATGGTTTTGATTACCTTCAATGGGTTGGCGTCATTTTCATTAGGGATTGTAAACAGACTGTATAGGTAATGTAAAATGAGCTGATACCAGTTGCGATGAGGATAAAATTTGTTTGTGCTTTTTGGTTCATCCAAAAGATACTTAAAATCGTATTGCTTCCAGTAACAAGGATGGTTTTGATGGAGCTGTGCAGAAGTTATGCTGTGGTCCATCACAGCCTGGGCAGCATCTGGAACTGTCTGAATGAGATGGATCATTGGAGCTGGATGAATTGGTGAGACCAAATCTAAGCATTCTTGCCACCTTTCATGGTTAACTGCAACCGTTGCCACACAGTTGTCCCTTTTAAACATGGCTATGTCAAGAAAGCTTGCTTGTTGCACATTGTGAGTGATTGGCACATCATTGTCAAGAAGAAGCTTTACAATTGCAGAATGACCATTTGTTGCAGCTAAATGCAAAGCAGTGTCACCATTATTTGTGACTAAATCTTTTTGAAATGGATGTCGCTTTAGTAATTTTGTTGCCACATTCAAATGTCCTCTAAAACATGCATAGTGAAGTGGTGAAAAGCCATCTTTGGTGGTAACAATCATGCCTCCTCGATCCAACAACAATGTAACTTGTTTTAAGTTTCCATTTTTTGCAGCATCATGAAGAGGTGTGCAAGATGAATTGTCAGACTTGTTGATGAGACATAAAGCATTTGGAACCTCAAGAATAAGAGCTAGCAAGTTGGCATTGTTAGCAGTAGCTGCAAGGTGAATTATATTTTTTCCTTTTTTAGTGGTTGCAGAAATGTCAATACCTAAGTTTTGCATGTTTAGTAATTCTTCTGTTGTGTCAAAGTGACCTAAACTCACTGCTAGATGGAGTGTTGTGTAACCTTCATTATCAGCACTTGTAATCGCTTCAGAGATCTGCTGGCAGTTTAGGATCAAATCAATAGCATCAACTTTATGATATTTTACAGCAAAATGAAGTGCATTTTGGCCCTCATTGTTCTTGACGCAAGGATCAGCCTTTACCATAAGTACCTTAATTACCTCAATGTCTCCTCCACTGAAGATAACTATGTGAAGTGGAGTGTTTCCATTGCCATCACCTTTGTTGACATTGGCTCCATTATCAAGAAGCACCTTCACAGTCGCTGCATAACCAAACATGGCTGCTTTGTGTAAAGCTGTCTGCTCTTCATCATCGTCAGCATCAATGTCACATCCTTTACTTACCAAGAACTCAATTATCTCTGCTTTGTTTTCTTTAGCTGCATGGTGAAGGAGAGTAAAACCATGCTTACTTCTCCTGTGCAGTTTTGAGCTGTCATTTATCTGTTGCAGCTTACTTAGATCACCATCAATCGCCAGCTCCTCCATTGTTGGTTGTGTTGATCTTCTTTTAAGAGGAGCCACAATTTCTGGAAGACGACTGTATCTCTCTTTCAACTCTTGACCTTCAATTGATCTATTAGTTCCATCCATGACTCTCTACAAAATTATCTATAGTAACAGTACACTGGTAACAAATGACTGAGCTAACATATTACAATACATACTACTGTTAACACTAGTAGTGCTGCAACATGTAACTTAAGAAATGTTTCATACAGTATAATTAAAGCAACTAACCTGTGATGCTTTGAACACTCTTCACACATATAAGAAAACAAAACAGTTGAAATTTACGTGGTTTAGACTAACTGTTTTAATACATGTCTCATTATTTATACATGTATATAGAATGAAGCTATACAACAGCACTAGCCTACTTTGCCAAACAACTATAGCATTGTTGCATGGATCAGTAGTGCCATATGCTATTAGAATGGTGTCATCTATAATACAGGTAAACATCACATTGTAGGGTTTCGTAACTCCCCTACACTGTCCATATGACATGATCATAATTGCCATGGTTACAAGCATGCACGCAATGTAATGCAGGTGTCTCATGAAATGTGCATCCTAGCATATATATAATAGGAAGAAAGTATGTAAGTGTTTGTAATTGTGAATTTAATATGTGCATGTATAGTGTGTGTGTACGTGTGTGTGTGTGTGTGTGTGTGTGTGTGTGTGTGTGTGTGTGTGTGTGTGTGTGCATACATGGGCCTGTGGTTGTTGGCCTCTGCCTGGAAATATATCACAAGCTTCCTATGCGTTGGAATTTGATTGTTTTGCTTTTGTCAGTCCATTGTTCTGAATGACTGATGCTAGTGATGCAGAGAGGAAAGTAGATTTCTGGGTTACTGAGCTTAAGAACTACAACATTTCCATTCCTGGTATCCTGAAGACCAAATGTTTTGGAAGTGAGTGGACCTTTGTACATCTAGTCATGATTTTCCACACTGCTACAAGGTAAAATGGATTAAATCTGAAAGATTATGCCTCGAAGTCTACGTTGACCACATGTGTTTATGTTGGTGGTCTGTGTGTAGTACTGTCTGTGGGTATGATCCTACTATCTGTGTTCTTTATGATATAGATGAAGTGTTTTATGATGATCTCCAAGAGATATTGAATGGAATCCTGTCAAATGACTTTTTGCTGATATCAGGAAACTTAAGTGCTCATGTTGGGTGCAAATTCCTTAGAGTTGTGGCCAGCCTTATGCATGTTGGGTATATAGCTCTGGAGCTGCATGATGAATGTAATCGAGCTGATGTAAATTTTGTGTTAAACTTTGTGATCTGACCAATTGGTGCAGATGAATTCTTGGTTTCAGAAAGGATCTTTTCATTATGGGATGTGGACTCATCTTGCAATGAAACAATGTAATGTGATGGACTTAGTGGCATTCAGATCAGCCCAATGTTGATGATGTGCTGTAGTGGCCACCTTGTTGTATGGAAGTAAAACTTAGGCTGTGAAGGCAAGGAGACAAGACTGGAAGGGTTCCACAATTCTTGTGTAAGGGGGGGGTTGGCAGCATCAACAGTAGGGAGTGATCACATCTCCTATGACCAGTTGGCTATGGAATCTGGGTGTCTAATTGGGTTAGTGTGTTACCGGGCAAGTGCAGCACCATCTGTGTTGTGGGTCACTTGACAAGGATGAGAAACAACTGTTTGCCCATGAAAATGTTATTGCTTTTTTTATTTCAGTGAGTACATTAACTACTAAGCCATTCTATAGAACCATGGCCAATTATGCAAGTTGTGATGGAGAAATGTAGTTTAGAAGGGATGGATGATGAACATATCTCCTAGTGGAGTATTTTCATACATGCCCACATCAATTGTGTGTATACATTTGTTACTTAATTACTAATTACAAGTCATAATGTGTGGTATGAATCTATTACTAAATACAAGTGATGATGTGTAGTATGAATCTATGTCATCTGGAGGAGTTACTAGAGGTCCTACTATGGTCATTGTCTCTTTGTCTGTGGCTACGGGAAGACTATTACCTTGATGTGGGGACTTAACACTGTGAAGATATTGTAAGTACTGTCAACCTCCTCCAGTCCTCCAGATCCTGGACCCTGCCAATGTTATCTGATAGGCTGATAGACGTGTATGTAGTATCTGTATAGTGTAGTGTATGAACATATATGTGAGCGTGTGTGTGTGTGTGTGTGTGTGTGTGTGTGTGTGTGTGTGTGTGTGTGTGTGTGTGTGTGTGTGTGTGTGTGTGTGTGTGTGTGTGTGTGTGTGTGTGTGTGTGTCACAATATACATGCAATGTGTGCCATGGTGTATATACATATTGTGTATATGCGTGTTTGTGTTTTTGTACATACCATAAAGTAGTGAGTCTAGTGTGAGATCTGGGGCTTTGTGGTTGTTTACCTTCATGGTTGATTGTTTGGTGTTTGTCATTTGATACTTCCTATAACTACCATGTTTTTAATTCAGCTGTCTACTTTGTCTTCATATATTATGCTGTTTGACATCTGACCATTTAGTAGGGTTATTATATTTGGGTGTACACGTTTCTGATACTGTATTCACTCGGTTAAATGCCATGCTGTTTATTTATTTCCTTAATTCAAAAACCATTGTGGCAACTCAGCCACTGCTTAATGCTTGAAAACAATTTTTAAGCTCATGATGAGAAATTCAATTGTAACACTGCTTAAGTGTGGCTGCTATCAAGAGTGTATATTAACAGAATTCATAGTTCCTGGTACGCATTATATATACATGTTTAAAGTTGGTCACTTAATCCTTGTCACATAAAAACAATTCTTCACATTGTTGGCAATCATAGGGAGTAAATGATCCTTTTATTGCTACATAACAAGCATTATGTGACTTTACCTGCTAAGCTGTGGCTCATACCGAATGCATGGCTTAAGATGAAGTGTGCGTTTCAATGTTTTGCTTGACTCCTCTCTCTTATAACTGATCACTGAGTGTTAGTGAGTCTCCTCTCTCTTGTAACAGATCACTGAGTGTTAGTGAGTCTCCTCTCTCTTGTAACAGATCACTGAGTGTTAGTGACTCTCCTCTCTCTTGTAACAGATCACTAATGTATTATTTTTTATGTTTTCAAAGTATTTTGTATTGCAGTAAAGAGTAACTTTGGCTGTACATATACCAGCTGACACAGTATCTATAGCTACACTGCAAACAAGTAAAATACATTCAGGTTATATACATATACATACCAAGAACACAAACTGCTAGTAATAAGAAATGTAGTTAACCGTGCTGGTCACATTTTTTAAAAGTTTGTTGGGTCCATCTGTTAGAAAACTCAGTCCCTCCTTTCCTCATCACTCAGATCAATCCTATTTGGAACTGTAAACAATAAAAGATTTCGGTCAAATATATCGAAACTTTCGTAACTATGTAACTTGTATTCAAATGTCTTGTTGTTTTAATCACTCTCCACTGATTTGGTATGCACTCTATTTTGTTACATACTGACATATATCATTTGTTGCACAAAAATATATAAATTTCTTTGGCTATTTAGTTCCGGCTTCTATTCATTCATGAAGAATTCAGTTCTAAAACACTTCTGGTGTTTGCACACTTGCAAAGTGATACCAGAATGTAGTTTTGAAGTTTCTCTTGATGGTATTAATAGGGAGATCAGTGGCTATGAGAGAGTGCATTTTATAGGGGAATCCTGACTAAATAATTTTATAGTCCCTTGTTGACAGCAAAGGATGCATTGTGACCCTAGCTATTTGAAGCCTGCCATACAAGATTATGTACATGTAATAATAATAATTATACACAATTCCTAGTAAACAAAATTTATTTACTTATCACTTGGAAGTGTATCATGCCACACATTCTTGTATTTTGCATAGCACAACTCTACCACCAAATGTGGTAGATTCTGTTGGCTAGTATTTGTCTCAGTTTTTTTATTATTATTATTATTAAATGCTATCCCACTAGGGACCTGTGAGAAGGCTATGAAGCCTGTGAATAGAAGGAGTTACTGGCAACCATTCAAATTAAGATTGCATGTAGACTTGGTTAGCTACATGACTACAAAATAAATGTTTTGGGTGTTTTATGGTAAGTAGAATTCACTATGGCTGTGAACCTAGCTTCACCTGTGTATGTACACAAAGTTGCTTCAATCTTGTTGTAATTGGCAACAATAACAATACACAGAATCACTGTGTAGCATGTCAGTATATGCATGGATATATAATACCACCAAAAGCACTTTCATATTATGTTCATGCTTTTAACTATGAATTTCCATATACATAGGCCAAATATAAGCACTCGTCTCTCAGATGCAGTTTAAGAGAAATTCATAAAACAAGTCTACATGCAATAAAACCCGTGTATTGAGGACACCTTATGACCAACCAGTAGTGTCCTGGTTATAAAGACGTCCTGATTTTCTAGGTAAATTTTGAGAACATTACCAAGTATCTGGATTACACAAGTGTCCTTATTTTTAAGAGTTGTGGTTCCATTGTATACCCAGCTGCATTGCAAGGTGGACACACACACACATTCTGTGTTAGGTAAACCCTTAACATGTGACGCAGTTTGTTTTTTAACAGTTCAAGCCAATTTAATGCCACATTAGCCTGCAATGAAGTAGTTATCACTTTTCCATGCCTCAACTTCATGATGTCACTTGTAGATAAGGCCCACTTTGACACTTTGAATGTTCACAATATTACCCTAAAGGTGTCCAATAAATTAATCTTGAAGATTCACTTACAAAGATTTTGAAATTGTTAGTGCATGAGTGTTTCAATTTCAACGAGTTGATGTAGCTAACCTTCAAACAGCACAAATAGATTACTTGGTCCTCTAATTCACACGAGGATTCATTATTATCTTTAACAGTTATAGATTTAAGGTGATCATCTTTTTCTGTTAGAGCATTTCTTGTTTACTTAGTAATGCTATATTACAGCGACAATAAAATGACAATAATTGTTTCTGTAGAACAGGCAACTATACAATGTGATAACAGAATGAATCACTCATGAGGCATGGTTTTATCTACACTCTCCAGAACAGTGGCCACTTCCAAGCACCCATTCCTAAAATGTTGGCTTGCATTTCTATGCGTAGTTTGAAGTAGACTCCATCTGTCAGTTTTAAGGCAAAACAATGCAAATAAAATATAATAATTGTAACCCATATAAAGATGTGTACATTGTGCATGCATCCAACTATCTAAAACATGCACGTTGCAAGTCATAGAATACTAATAACAATTTTACAAATCACCAGCCTATAATGCATTACTCCATTCAGCAAGTCTACTATCTTAGCTACAATGTCACATTAGTGAGTAGTACTTGATGGTGCACTCAATTTGTTAACAGGTAACTAATAAAAGCTAGAGAAATGATCATAAGCAAAGATGGACTTGAGCAAGGGGATGAGTTGGACTCTTATAATAAAAATTAATGGAAGTGGCCAAAATTCTGTATTGAAGGCTCTAAACAAAAGCTGTCAACTACTCTAATAGAACATCCAAAAGAAGTTCATTAAGGCTATGGTGGTAAACAAAGTTTCTGTGCAAAATGGTCATACATTTCTACCACACCAAAGTTGACAAAATGTATAATCATTTTATCGGTGCTTTTTAAAATAATATATTTTTCAAAATGATTAGCTACTTGAGTTTTAGCTACACAGTTTTATGTCAAGGTTGAAATGCTTCCATTTACAGTCCTGAGGCCCCTGATGTAAACTTAAATCTGACAAAGCAACAGTTTCTGGGAATGCAGCCTTCAAAAAAAACACTCTTCAGAGATCCTATACTTAATAGTGCTCTCACATTTATATAAAGTTTCATTGTTATGTGAGCTGTGGAAACTGGGAAAGCGTCATTTGACTACTGTATCTCCTTCGATATAAACCTACTGTAGCTTCCCTTGCTTTATGGGTCATAGATCCACCACTGGTATATACTTAGGTATTATAATATTGAATGGTATACTTGTGTAAATATCCCATATCTGTCATGTGTAGTGGTGATATAGGGATCTATACACTGTAATGCGTTATATGGTTTCTAATGCAGTAGAATCAATGCAGAAAACATTTTGCATGCTGTAAGAAACCAGGTAACACTATTGTAAGTGTATTCACACAGGATGTGTAAATATACAAGAGTTCTAAATACCCAGTGAAAGTAGTGTACACTTGAAAACTCTAGCAATTGTCTTAATCTGTCTCCATCGGCCACTCACACACTCGAACACAATATACACTGCTGCACGCTTACTTTAGTGGTATGGATTTTTACTTAGACTGCAAGTTTGAGTGTTGAGTATAAGATAGATGACTATATACATGTATATCTCTGGCCATACAACAAGTAGGAAAGTCTAGCAACTACACAACATTAATGAATGATATACAAATACTCAACTAAGAATAATACAAAATGTGGTTAAAATTACGTCATAAATAATAATGAATGAATTAATAAATAAATAAATAATGTTTGGGAAAACCACAAGGCCTATGAACTTGCACTAACCAGGGTTCGACTCGCCGGTGAACAAAGGCACAAACGTATAATGCATGCATACTACATATGTTAAACATAGACATATTTACATATATTACACATACAGTATACTCACATACAGTATACGTATATACGCATACATATGTACGCACACATGTACGTACATACATACATACATGCACACAATTATCAATGCCTGTATTATGAAACTATACATGAATACACTCATGTGAATGCAAATTTACAAAGCAGTGCTATATGAACTTTTGTTCCCATTGTTGTACAGTGCCATGGAATTGTTCTTATAGTTCATTCTCATTTCCTCCATAAAAAGCTTTTGATGCTTTAGCAGGGATTCAACTTGACATTCCATTTGCTTGATGCGATAATGCATGTCTTTTTGTTTGTCATCTTCGTATTTTTCTTCTTTCACTTCATCCTGCTCACATTGGTGAACCTTTGGTGCAAATTTGGACACGATAAAGTCCCAGAAATCGTATAGTCTGTCAGTCGTAGAAATTGATCTAGTCTTTTTAAAGGACTTTGGAATAATTTTTCGTTTTAGAAATCTAGGAATGTTTGGATCTAACTCAAGAAATAGTTGTATTTTCAATTTTGCTTGATGCAGCAACGCATCTTTCTGTATGTTGCCAATGCTACCAACTGAAATACCAATGAGTAAGTTGACTAGTGTTATAGTAAGTACCACCATCATTACTAATACAATAGTGTATGTAGACTTTCTGTATTGAAATGAATCCTCTTCTTCTTTTACTACAAGTATGCGTCTATTAAAGCCACCAAATGCTGCAAAGAATGCATTATACACTGCCAATACTGGATCTTCATACTCAGTTACATCTCCAATAAGGATAAACAGTATCAAGCCAAATCCAATAATATAGTATATTCCAACCAGTATAGCCTTCGTTATCCTTATAAGTAAGTCATAGAACATGATCGTGTACAGGCCAAATACATCGAAATAACGAGAAAAAAGATTCAAAGACACCCAAGCACACAAAACAGCAACAACAGCCGCCAGCCAACGATCTGTTGGATTGCTGAGGATGAAGACGGCAGTAGAACCTACAGTGGAAAGTTCAACAAATGTATGGAACCAGTGAACAACCTGTCTTTGTCGAATATAGGAAATAAGTTGTATTGCTAATACCACAATATATCCAAAGTTTACAGCTAGGGTCACTTTTGCAAGGGCATTTGGTACACCATCATTTGATTCTAGACACAGTTTACATGATGTTTTTATTGTATTATTGGCTCCTGCTTCAGAATCTGTTGTAGATGGTCTTGGTGGTTCAGAGAATCCTATTAATGCAGTCAAAAGAATTGTGAGTAGTGTAAGTAGACTGGCTCTAATTTGAATGTACAATCTGCCATAGTTTCTCCATTTCTGATTTAAGAAAGTCAACAGTAGTGGATGGACAAGAAGATTTTTCCGCTGGTATTGTAGCATGGTTTTGATTACCTTCAATGGGTTGGCATCATTTTCATTCGGGATTGTAAACAGAAGGTATAGATAATGCAAAATAAGCTGATACCAGTTGCGATGAGGGTGGTACATGCTTGTGCTTGTGCTTTTTGACTCATCCAAAAGGTACTTGAAATCATATTGTTTCCAGTAACAAGGATGGTTTGGATTTAGTTGTGCAGAAGTTATGCTGTGGTCCATCACAACCCTGGCAGCATCCGGAAGTGTCTGAACAAGGTGGATCATTGGAGCTGGGTGAACTGGTGAGACTAAATCTAAGCATTCTTGCCACCTTTCATGGTTAACTGCAACCAGTGCCACACAGTTGTCTCTTTTAAATAATGCTATATCTAGGAAACTTGCTTGTTGTGTATTGTGAGTTATAGGGGCACCATTGTCAAGAAGAAGCTTTACAATTGCAGAATGCCCATTTGTAGCAGCTAAATGCAAACCAGTGTCACCATTATTAGTGAGTAACTCTTTTTGAAATGGATGTCGTTTTAGTAACTTTGTTACCACATTTAAATGACCACGAGCACATGCATAGTGGAGAGGTGAATAACCATCTACAGTGCTAACTACTAACCCACCTCTATCCAACAGCATTGTGACTTGTTTTAAGCTACCATGTTTGGCAGCATCATGAAGAGGGTTACAAGATGAATTGTCAGACTTATTTATGAGGTACAAAGTATTTGGAATCTCAAGAATGAGAGCCAACAAATTTGCATTGTTAGCAGTAGCTGCAAGGTGAATAATGCTTTTTCCTTTCTTGGTGGTTGCAGAAATGTCAATACCTAGGTCTTTTCTGTTCAGCAATTCTTCTGTGGTATCGAAGTGACCTAAACTTATTGCTAAGTGGAGTGGTGTATAACCTTCATTGTCAGAATTAGAAATTATTTTAGATATCTGTGGATGATTGAGGATCAATTTGATGGTATCAATTTTATGGTATTTAATTGCAACATGAAGTGCATTTTGACCCCTGTTATTATTGATACTGATGTCAGCTTTTTTTATTAGTGTCTCAATTACCTTAACATCTCCTCCATTAATGATTGCAGCATGAAGTGGAGTGTTTCCGTAATCATCACGTTTATCAACGTCAGCTCCCTTTTCAAGAAGAATTGTCATAAAATCTGCATGACCGAACATAGCTGCTTTGTGTAAAGGTGACTGCTCATCATCATCATTGGCATCGATGTCACAACCTTGACTTAACAGAAACTCAAGTGTTTCTAGTTTGTTTTCTTTAGCTGCGTGATGAAGGAGTGTAAACCCATGTACACTTTTCCTGTGCAGCTTTGAGCGATCTTTGATTTGCTGCAGTTTAGCAAGTTCTCCTTGGCTTACTAACTCTTCTACTGGAATAAGTGTCACCCTCCTATCAAAATGGCTTACAATTTCTAGTAAGGGATTATATTCTTCCTTTGATTCAGGAGATTTATTGATTCCATCCATTGTATCCTATAGTAAAAAATGAGTACATGCTGTGTCATTTGTGAGGACAACAACAGTATCAGCTTAATATACAGTAGTAGCTACATGTAGTTAGTATGTATGTGCATGCTATAGCCAATACCTATGCACATTTCCACAACAAGTGCTGACCTTTTTATCCAACTGTGCGATGACAGGCAACTGTTTAAGAACTTACTGATCACAAACAGTTTGTAATGAATTAAAGATCACTCTGTATGGGCACCTCATTTTATAGCCATGAAGCAGTACTGTGACACTAGTCACTCTGACTGTTGTGGTTATAAGATAGCTACAACATTTTTGCATGGCTCAGTGACTATTACCAAACAGTTAGGGTTTCACAAATATCAGGATTCATAGACCATTTTATTTGTACAGTGCACACTAGCATACCGTATATCATATTCCCTTGTGCTTTAAACCAAGTGATGGTAATATCTTGTGAGGCTTATAGCTGTCCCATGAAATTACTTTTGAAACATCTATCAGGTGAAATATTTGATGGTGACTGACTATAATGTACTTGAAAATAAAACAGAAAATCATTGTAACAAAAGTGCTCCCTTTGAGGAATTTGATGATGTTGGTAAAAGTTTGATGGTGTGGAGGACATCATTGTTAGGTTGTACTCCAGTTTGAACTTATGACAGGTGTAAACTGTATTACAGTGAAACCTTTCTTTTCCGGTTATCATAGGGACAAAATTTTCTGGCCTCATTAAGGAGGTGGCTGCATTAAGCAGGTCACTTTATACACAGTTAGTACATGTGGGGATTTCTATAATGGCCAGTTTAGACAGGTGATCTCTTTATGCAGTGACCTGATTAGACAGGTTTCACTGTAATTGGTTGTAAAATAAAATTAATGTAGATATACCCCCTACATGATTAAGGTGCTATTTGAAGTTTATACAGTCTTAGAATACTTCAAATTAGATCATATGCTTGGCTGGCCTCAATGAAACTGTCTATAGTGTGTCTCTAAAGTGTCTATATCTTTCTACTCTAAACCATCGGGAGCACATTAAAGTCAGCATTTAGTATACACATAATCAGTCCTACTTTAGAAGTCCTTAGAGAGAGTATCAAGTATCAAAATAATGTCATATACTGCTTCTCTGGACAATACAACATTTGCTAATCTCTTTCAGTGTACTTCTGGAGTTCTTGGAATAGTTTATGGTTTCGTATCTTCCAATGTGTTCCTCTGTCACTTGATACTGTCATTCTTTTCTTGTGTATGCCTTTTGGTTCTTAATCTTACACTATATTCCTGTATACAGTAGTTAATTGTTACACATTTCACTACACCTCTGTGTTTAGTCCTAACACCAGATAGCTACACATTTAGTTACTTGTAGGGAATCTAGTTTCACAGTGAAATTTTTGTAGCTGTAAGCCCAGGTCTCACAAACTATACAGCAAATGTGTTAAGAATGTAAGCCAAGAGAACACTGTATCACACTTGCAATAAAATCACATGTTACTGACTAATAATATACACACTACATGTGTGTACACTTACATACATGTTACAATGTAGATACTTCTATGGATAAGGAGCATGACTTGTAAATGCCAAACTCAATGTAACCAATAGTATTGTGCGTATACAGACCACAAGAATGGATCTTAAATGTTGCAGCATCCTCTAAAACATGTGATGGTGTAGTTTGTTGTCCCTCTATGGCATATTCAGAGTAGGTATATTTCCAACTTTGTAGCATTTGTTATACGTATACCATACAATAATTTATGATACTATTGGTTTACAACTTAAGAGAGAGGATTGACAATTCATGCCAACAGAGAGTAAAGGAATGCATTAATTAAACTGTTTGTGTCGTCTAAAGTAACTGGTGTGAGTTTTGACACTCACTTCCTAGTGTTGTTCACTATTCAAGCTCAATTGTGAATGGATTCAACAGTAAAGTAAGGGTTCATGACTATACCAAGTATAGTCATGAATCATTTGGGGGGCAGTAGTAGCCCAGGCAGTAGGGCATTGGCCTGGTGATTGAGAGGTCCCAGGTTCGATGCTCAAGCAGGGACTTACCACCACTGTTGTTTCCTTGAACAAGAAACTTTATCCCCATTGCTCTAGCCACCCAGCTGTTAAACCAGGAACATATTGCGTCTGTACAATTCAGGGCACAGCTGAATAACAGCCTCAACTGATGCTGTCATCCCTGTAAAAATAAATTTTAAAAAGTATTCTGGTTAACAAATGAAGCATATTATCAAGTAATCCCATTAAAATATGCATGGTGTAATATGCAGTATCACCTGTACACACAGGTATCAGATAAAGTTATGTCAAGCATGGAACTCACCCACATACATGTACAGATCCTGTATTATGTGGTATATGGAACAAAGTAACTACTATCATATGCATATGATCATGACTATTGTACCACACTTATGCATGTCAAAACATTAGTTGGCTATAGCCTGTTTTCCAAAAAGGCACCCATTCAAAAAACAAAAATTAACAAGCAGTTTTATTTACCTCCTAAACAAAGAGGTCTACTTATGCGTTGTGATCACTTTTATTATGTGCCAATATTGTATGTGCCATAAATGTATTGGTCATTATAATGCATACATAACTGTGTTTATGCAATTACTGTAATATAAGTGAGACTACATGTATCACGAGCGTGAATTGTACGTATCATTTTGAAAAAAAAATTAGGCCACTTTTAGAATTTAAAATCACAAACAGAATGACATGCATTATCGCATTAAGCAAATGAACACCAACTTGAAACAATGATAAAGTACCAAAAACTACTATTGATGAGATGAGAATAAACCAAAAAAAGTGTCGTGAAACTGCATTCTAGCAAACACCAAAGTTCACACAGCACTGCTTTGTAAATGTGTAACTATGTGTGTGATTGCATTACATAGCTACAGTTTTACACATCAGTTATAGTAATCACGTACAATGGGCTAGTATACCCAAGACCTGTGTAATTCACATTCTATGTGATATGCCTCTTGCTGTTACGTTGAAACTATATATGTACTGATCTGTTGACACAAAGAATTCTGCCATCGTATGCTACTTGGGTAGATATTCCACTCAACCAAAGGGAAAGATCATGCGTACGACTAATATATACGTAACATGTAATATACTTTGTAATATGTAATCGTCCTCTTAAATACTTATGGCAACCTTTGACTTTTAACCTCAAGAGAGTATGGTATAAAGACTTATCTTTGGCTCCATAGGTAAAGCATTTATTTTATAGTTTTAGTAAACTGGATTTATGATGATGGCACCAGTTTTAAAAAAAAAGTGGTAAGTTGTTACATTATGCTACAAGTACATCAATGTTCTGTTACGTGAGCCTGAGACAGAACAATACCACACAGCTGAACATAGTATAACCTGCTTGTACCACAGCTTTAACATCTAAAGGTTTTAGCAGCCAACGTGTATCAGGTTGCTTATCTGACATTCTTATAACATGCAAGTGCTATTTATTTAACAGCCTATAAATATTATACTACCATCCACACAGTTAAATTATCTGACTGCCTGTATACTACTGTGTATACAAAACAGCTGGTTTACTAGTTCATCATTTAGAACAGTTAAATGACTTAAAGTACACCTTAAATTTGAAAATCAACTGAATATTCTATTAGAGTATGTGACTTTTCTATTGGAGTGTCTCAGGGAAAGTATATCCACACAAAACACAGCCAAATATAAAAAGAGTGCGGCCTTCAAAAAGCCTGAGTGAAAAAAGTTGTGAAGTCAAAGGTGGCAGCCATTTTCATGGCTTATTAAACATTATTATCACTACCATCATTGCATCTTGATACCTGAGTGTATTGCATCATGGTACATGCAATGAATGAATGCAATAAAATATATAAAAGTGAACTTAATTATCATTCATTAATGTCTGCCTCTACCAGATGAACCTCTTCCCCTTCGATTCCCTCTTCTTCCTCCTCTGCCCCTTCCTCTGCCCCTACCATGTCCCCTAACACTGTGGTGTAACTCCATCCGACTGCTTATCACTCCGTCACAATAAGGACACCCTACATGAGTTGCACTGCCATCAGCCAGTGGTGTATTGGCCTGTAACAGCAATAACTAGAATGGAACAATATTTCACAGCTAGGTGTATCCATGAATAAATGTACTTGTATCACTGTGCAAACTTTAAAACTCTAGATATCAATTTGTATGATGATACATAGATACTGATGATCAGGATACCTGTCCATGGTCCCATTCATATTAGTGGATATACAATTAGACCACTGAAATCAGTATACCTCACTAAGAAGGCCACTTCAAGACAGTACCAAGGTGTCTGGAATAAATGGAGTTTCACTGCACTTGCGTACCTTATTAAAATCAACCTGCACCAGTCGACTGCCACATGCACAACATTGTTCAGTCACTGAGACGCGGTGAGCTCCTTCACACAGTGAAGCAACAACTTTACATCTGTGGAAGGGAATTCACTATAGTGTTACATATGCCACAAACATACACACACACTACACACACACAAACACACTACACACACTACACTACACACACGCATGCGTGCACTACACACACACATACTGAGAATTATTACAGGCTAGTCTCCAACAAGGACCAGACGCAGGGTCCAGTACTAGTACCCCATCTTCACACTCACTACAGTCACACACGCTGAGCTGGGGAAGGGCATGTGGACATGTCACATGAGGACAATGATTGCATCCCATGTTCTTTGGCACACCAGGAAACGGTGGCTGATTATAGCAGAATGGACAGAGTTGGTAAGTCTACAGGGAAAAGGACATTTAATGTGGTCTTATAGTTTTCTATAAGCAAAGATTTACAAACTACCTTGATACTAACAAAAGAAAGTCTTGGCAAACAACAGGTCTGGCTCAATATATGTACTGTATGTTTACCTCAAAACTGTCTTTATTACAGCAAAAACTGGGACAAACCTTCTTGGTCCTAAAGTGTCTGTTACAGAGATATTGGATTGTATATGTTTGTACAAACGAGTCAAACATGCAATATACATAGTAACTGGTCTATACAATGCTTACTTTGCCTTTAGGACCTGTAGAAAAAATGACTAGTTCAAAACCATCCAATGGACACTTTAGCTCCTAATATGAGGTCACACAGATGCACAGACACTCAACACATGATAGGAGATTACCTTGTACAGTTTTACGGTGCCACCTTGTGGTAAGGCGTACGTCTCATCACAAGTATTGCAGTAGAGTCGTTGGGGTTTGGCTGAGATGTAGCGCATAAACCGAATGCACCTTCCACACCTACAATACAAAGTAACAAGACATTTTAATTTCATTTTCGTAGCTACCGCTGCCACTGAGACAAGATTTAGCTGTTTGTGAAGCCTGCTTGAAATGACACGGTCACTACAAAAGGTGGCCTCATTAATTAAAAGAAGTGACTGAGGCCATATATTTCAGTCCCACAGATGACCCTGTATTAACCATCACAGTATCTTTTTAAAACCATATTTAAAAGTGGAATTACGACTAAATTTGCATTGAGCAGGTGGAGTACATACATCATCTAGTGTTTGTGGTTGGAAATACATTTGACCTTCAAGAGAAAATCTTTATCTAATTTCTATTGCGGATATGCATTACCTTGATAAAGGTTTCCCTCCTTCTGCTACTGATGTAAAGCTTGCTTCAAACAGTTCGTCCATGCCAGATATGCCACTGCGGAAATAGTGAAACTTGCGTCCAAATATGTCCAAGCTGTGCTGAAGTACAGAGTCAAAATCTGCCTATATATCAATAGCAACAGCAATGGCAGGTACAACAACCCTACCCTTCCTAATGCTATCAAGTTCAGTTGCTCTTCCACTGCAGATCTCATTGTAGGTAAGACCAGCTCTGCATCAATCTACAGTCAAGAAAAAATTTGTAATTTTCATATCAGTGAAACCCCAGGTGCAAGCTCCTTGGAAGGTCTTACAAGAAAAGCCAGCAAGATCTTGCAAGTGTTTTGCAAACTGGTTTTGAACGTTTCCATAACCAACACTTTGGGACCAGGCTGAGTAATTTTACTACAACAACAAAGGTTTTTCTTCCTGAGGTGAAAGTGTATGGTGGAGCTGTTAAACCAAAATTGTGCCATAGTTATGTTCAATCAGAGAGTGCCATTAAGAGAGGTTCACTCAATACATTATACTAATCAGAACCTTCTGGTATCCATGGACTAGTACAATTCCTAGTTTAGTAGGGATCAGTCTCCGTCCACTATCGACCTTCACGTAGTTACGTTGACAAATATTCTCAATGTGCACAGAAATGCTTGCATCCTGCAGTGGACAGAAAGCTGATCACATGATCTGAATAGGTGGGGCTCTTACTGTTCCAATCCCATGTTTCTCCATCAGTCCAATCAGCTCACTCTCTGAGAGATAGTCTGGTGGATTAGTAAGGTGTTCTGAGACTTTTAACTGTAACAATACAGAGTGAACAACCACTACATGTACTCTGTCTAGAAGAGGATCGAGGTTGACCATTTGTCATACAGTGTAAATGTCTATGACATATTACTGTGTGTAATTGTACCATCTGTTGCCAACAGTGGAAATAGTTTTAGCCTCATTTATAAAAAAGGTATGGATAAGTAAGGCTTACTACTTTAGTTAGGAAACGATTCATTGTGTTCAGGTGGCTTGTGAGCGTTCTGGAACACACATTGCATGCACCTAGAAAATTATACATAACAGGAGAGGGTACACAGGGAACATGTACCCATCTTGTTTTTGAGATCAGAATATGTCCTCTAATAGAACAGTCACCACAAGTTACACTTTTTAACTTGTCTGTAATATATTATGTGACAAAACCACCATTATAGCATTTCCTGATATCCAAGTTTGATATTTATAACTTTCCGTACATTTAATGAATCTACTCAACACTCTGCCACATTATTTGTCAAGCAAGAGCTGATGGAGTTTGAGTTGCTAGCTAACAAGTCAAATTGGGACTTGTCAAGTTGTGCCAATCGAAAGACAACATGACTGTACCACGCCACAAATGTATATAAATTGATCATCAAATAGAACTAGTTTGTAGGGTACAATATTGAAATTTAGCAGGGGAAAGTTGTCTCTTACAAACATTTAAGTAGTTTAAAATAAGTAATAGGGATGTTACGTGCACAAGCACTCATTTATTAATAGACAATAAGCTTCTACTTGAGTTTTTTCAGCATAAATTTTTGAAGGAAGCAAATCTGGCAGATGTTTGGCCATTCACAAAATTTTAATTTTGTAACTGCCAGTTACAAAAGGTAACTTGCATCTTGCATAGAAAGTAAATGATCCTCGAATATAAATGGTGCAAAAATATTCTACAAAATGTACTGACCTGTTTGATGTCCCAGTTTTGTCCCTTTGCCAGTTCCACTTGTGCAATATGACTGGCTACAGCCATCCACGTCATCACAGCAGTGAAGCCAGGTGTAACTGGTTGTGTTCCTGACCAGGTAAACTCCTCACCTCCAACCCCAAATGTTGCCTGTGTCACTTTAAACTGACAAGGCGGTGAGAGCTAGTACAATAACAGTATTACATTTACAACCTCTCTCAAGGTAACATAATCTAATCCAAAACAGCAAAGCTGTAAAAAAAGAGTGCAGCCTTCAAAAAGGCTATGGTGAAAAAAGATGTGAAATCCAAGGTAGCGGCCAAGAAATGGCTGTGATGGTAGGTCAACGGTAAAAATTTTATAATCTAATCCAAAACAGCCAAGCTGTAAAAAAAGAGTGCAGCCCTCAAAAAGGCTATGGTGAAAAAAGATGTGAAATCCAAGGTAGAGGCCAAGAAATGGCTGTGATGGTAGGTTAATGGTAAAAAATTTAATAACGACAATTCAGGTGAATTTTGTGCCAAGACCAAGTGGCACAAAATTCACCTGAATTGTCGTTATTAAAATTTTTACCATTAACTTACCATCACAGCCATTTCTTGGCCGCCACCTTGGATTTCACATCTTTTTTCACCATGGGCCGTACTCTTTTTTATGGCTTGGCTGTTTTGGATTAGATTATAAATTTTTTTTCATTAACCTACCATCACAGCCATTTCTTGGCCGCCATCTTGGATTTCACATCTTTTTTCACCATAGCATTTTTGAGGGCTGCACTCTTTTTTTACAGCTTGGCTGTTTTGGATTAGATTTCACTTCCTTTTGTATTTGTATACCCCAAATAGGCCAGCTTTGGGGCTTTTTTAACCTATCTTTTTTTCTTTACCACAGGAAGAAAAGATGAACAGATTATTTTAAATACTTTAACTATTTCTGATTTTATCAGTAAATGTACAAATTATATATATATATAATGCATATATTTATTACATGTCAATTATTCCCTATGGATAACTTGTTTGCAGCTGATCTCTCTACTGGGTGACTTGAAATGTAGCTGAAGTCTCTACAGGGTGATTTGCTTGTAGATGAACTCTCTACGGATTCTCTCTACAGGGTGACTTGTTTCTAGCTGAATTCTCTGCAGGGTTAATCTGTTTGTAGTTGAACTCTCTACAGGGTGATTTTGAACTCCCTACAAGGTGATTTGTTTCTAGCTGATCTCTCTACAGGGTGACTTGTTTCCTTGTTTTTAGGTGAACTCTCCACAGGGTGACTTACCTGTAGTTGAATTGTCAATCAGATTAATTGTTTGTAGCTGAATTCCCTTCAGACTAACTTGCAATGTAATATAATTCTATAATGGAGTAAGTTATAAACGTAGTTGAATGCTCTATTAGGGTGACTGTTCTATTAGAGTATCTCAATCTCGCATATGCTACACGTAGTTGCCTTTCGAATCGTAACTCAGTGGTTTGTAATCCGATTCTTCTGTACTACTGCAAGGACTTTCTATGATGATTATTCCAGCTACATACTGATTTTCAGCTCATTGCTCTAAGTGGTTTGCCTGGTAGGCGTGAAAACTAATAGTTTTTTTATTCATAAACATCGATCGCGTAATTGTGACACAAGTTGGATTTTGTGTCATATCTCCATGGTCTTTATCTCCATTCTTTTCAACCACAAAAAGGCACTCCTACAATGGTTACTCCATCTACATAGCAATTTTCAACTCATTCCTCCAAGGGGTTTACCCTGTAGGCGTGACAGACCTTCGACCTTATTTTACGCAAATAATCGGTCATAACTCCGTGAATGTTCATCGGATTCCTAGCAAAGTTGGTACTGAGATCCGCCTTAATGAGCCCTTCAAGCCAAATTTCAGCCCGATTGTAGCATGCATTTGTGTTTTAAGGCGGATTTTGCGAAGTGTGCGAAATGAAGAAGATAAAAATGAAGAAAATAAAATGAAATTTTGTTCGCTCGTATCTCGGAAATGGCTGGAGCGATTTTCTTCAAATTTGGTATGTAGACTCCCCTAACTGGCTGGCACTTCTCTAGAAAATTTGGTTCCAATCGAATAGGGATTGCAGAGCTACATAGGTATGAAAATTGTGTTTTCTTTCTTCTTGTTAATATACTCATGGTTTGGTACGCCGGATTCTTGGGCCGTACAACACACTACTGTGTATCTTGATTCAAACCCTTATGAAAAGGTGAATGTTCTACTAGGGAAGTTTGCAGTACTACACTGAAGTATTAAAGAATGTATGGCTTCACAAGAAACAAACTTTTTAGTGAGTGAGCCAAAGTGGTTCATCTTAGACATCTACTGATCCACCAGTAGCATATACCATAGAATTGATTACTCAAGACTGAATTGGTGCATCACACATTAATACGAAAACTTCATTATAGTTTACAGAAGATTGTGTACTCTTTCTGAGCAGAGCATTTGATCAGCCCTAGTTATCACACATTTGTTATAATCCTCTAAGACACAATGTGTGTATATATTTCAGTCATATATATATTAGTATAACATTGCCAGGGAGTCAGAATCTTAGTACTAAAAACTTCTATAACCCAAAATACACTCCATTGGTCCAATGTGAACACAACACAGCCCATGACTCTTGAACTAACTTAAATAAGCTGCACAATATGTCCTACGTATGGTAGAAAATATTACCTAAGGCTGCAGCACATGTTGCTGTCAGACCTTCAGTGCTGGTCACTGTAAAGTGTTAATAATAATAATAAATTATGTGATTGCTTCATTTTTACATGCCCCAACTGTTCAGTTCAACATCTCAGAATCTACTGTATCGTACCACAGGGTAGATGTACTTACAACATGTGTGGAAAGCTCAGTGCATTTGCAAAGGTAAACACTACAACAGAATACAGTACAAGTTGATGCTGCGCTATTTCTAAAACCCAGGCACCATGCAGCTAGCTCATCTGGACTATGTATGCAATGCTATGCTATTATTTTAGCTAATAGGGTTTGTAATTCCAGATCTCCTAATTCATGAAGTACTTAGCAATTCTCTAATTACGTTGCTAAGTATCATTAAGGAAGCGCTATTTAAGCAAACAGTATATTACACACAGAAGTATCTTTTCAACTGTTTTATAGTCTATCATGTTTTTTTTTTGGTTTTTTTGCATATTCTCTTATCAAACTTTCGAGGTGCTATATACAATTAATTTTCGTTCGCAGATGTGGGGACATGTCCCCCTTCAAGTTGAAGAGATATGCTTTTCCTGGTACCCTATAAGGCCTGCTCCAATGTTTTTTTGGCAATTAAACACCTGAAAATCCCAATGGGAAGACTGCTCACAAAGTTTGTACAAAGTCGCCATACCCGTTTTTAAAACTGGGAAATGAAACCGCTTCAAGCCAGAACTTACCTGTGCAGAAGTATAATACAGGCATATTAATTTTAGCCTTTATTCTCACATACTGGCTGCTTTTACCATTTAATGGTTTTGCTCACATATGGATGTGTATGGACAAACAGGTAGATAGGTACATACACACACACACACGCACACACACACACACACACACACACACACACACACACTCTACTACACACACACACACACTACTATGCACACAAACGTACACACACACTACTACACACACTCACACACACACTACTACACACACACACACACACACTACTACACACACAAACGTACACGCACACTACTACACACACACACACTACTACTACTACTACACACACACACACACACACACACACACACACACACACTCTACTACACACACACACACACACTACTATGCACACAAACGTACACACACACTACTACACACACTCACACACACACTACTACACACACACACACACACTACTACACACACAAACGTACACGCACACTACTACACACACACACTACTACTACTACTACACACACACACACACACACACACACACACACACACACACACACACACACACACTACCACTACTACACACACACACTACTACACACACACACACACTACTACACCCAAACACACACTACTACTACTACCACTACTACTACTACACACACACACACACACACACACACACACACACACACACACATACACACTTTTCAGAAAAACATGCCAGCTGTGGGCACACGCCTGGTTTAAAAAAATATTAGACTTGTTCAAAAATCCATCATTCATATAAAAGTTTACTGGTACACTAAACTACTGTAATAGGACAGTCAGTAACAACACATCACACACATAAACTTACTGAGCCAATGAAATGTTGCACGATATACTCATAGAGACGCCAGCTGTCTCCACTAAGCTCATGACGACTAGCACATTTCATTGGAGTGATTGGGGGGTGATCACCGACGTCTTTGCCACCCCTACAGGGAGAAGAAACAGTACTTTATTTACTTGAAACTTTCGGGCATAGACACTGTAAAGCTCTTGAGATGTTTAATCTTATAAAAGGCTTAAACCACTCCTTAATAGAAGTGTGACATAGATAATTTAGTCACTGAAACCCGATTGTTCTATAGAAGTGTACCGATATGGGTTTTTGGCATGTACCGATATCCGATATTGATGCCACCAAAAGAAACCGATAACCGATAGCCGATCCGATATTTGCATTGTAGTTTTAAGCAAACAAAAGTGTATATACATTGACCTGCATGTATTCATTGTGGTGGTATACAGCTTGGGTTTCTATTGTGCAATCCAGACAATTAGGTACCCAAAAACATTTTTATGTATACTCCCATGAAGCCTTAAACAGATATTTCTGCATTACTCCGCATTCTACATTCTACGTATAAATGGCCTTGTGAGAAAACTGGTACTGCAAGTTTCCTTGGTTATCCTGTGACCCTTCTTTTTATTACAAAGGTACTGCTTCATTTGTAAAGACTGTGATAAGCTTTGCAGCAAAACCCACACTAGAATCTCGTGTATTTGTATGGTTTCTCACTGCGTAGTGCTTGTTGCAGAGTGAACAATAAGCCACTGACACTAAAGATCCACATGGATAACATAGAAAACCTGTGCATAATCTGTTTATGTACAAACTATTGCTACTGTATAAATATCGGTAGCGATATCGGTCCTCCTGCTGTTCTGTACCGATACCAATATTGGTAGAAATTACCATATCGGTGGCCGATATTTTAGCTGATCCGATTATCGGTACACCTCTATTGTTCTATTAGAGTAATTTGAGCAATATGTGAATTTTTCAACATTTTAAAAGGGATTAATTACACAGTAAGTGGAGGATTGATTATCTAAACTAATAAGGGGCGGGGGTGATCATGTAATATAATTGATTGAAAGTATGTAATAACCAAACAGCCATTTATTATTTATATACAGAGCTTTGTTCAATAAAACAAGCACCTGATGGCAATGTACTTGACTTGAACAACAATTTTGGCACTAAGAAAATTGAGATATGACACATTACTGTTATAGGGGACAATTCTTAGACAGCAATGACATACTAAGTGACACATTACATCATTTCTTCTACTATCAAAATTAACTGCTTACTTGGGGCATTTTACTTTAGCCGTGAGCAGAAGATCAACATGTTCCCTCCATTGTGCATCACCCTTAAACTGGACCAGAATGGAACTGAAAATGAGAACTTGAAACAAATTATCAATGTTTAGAATATGTTACTCACTGGAAATCAAAGCTGTCAGGATATTTGGTTGTCTCCGTACGAGGATAGCTAATATACCCCTGTAGTGTAGAGAAGACAAAGATTAGCTATCTGTCTTGTAAAGTCTGCACTAGTGTATCCGCTTAGTATACAAGGGTGTGTGTATATACAAGAAAAATTCCGGTGTCATACCAATGGAAAGAAGCTCTAACAGAAGAGGCAAATACACATGCTTAAAATGGCACCCAAGGTTTTGATAGAGGAAATTTTGTAACAAATTTAAATTCCTTTGCTACGAATCTTCTTTCCAAACAAACCTCCTTTCCAAGCAAGGCTTACACTAGAGATGAGCTACTGTATACATTCATATGGTCACTTGTGCAACAGAAACATATTG
Source organism: Dysidea avara (assembly GCF_963678975.1). Lineage (NCBI taxonomy): Eukaryota > Metazoa > Porifera > Demospongiae > Dictyoceratida > Dysideidae > Dysidea > Dysidea avara. The sequence goes on along the minus strand of NC_089279.1, from coordinate 7,243,367 downwards.
CATAGTCTCCTAAGAAGCAAGCTACCATAATGTTCACATTCAAAGATAACCTCACAATGCATGGGATTGGTAAGGAGGTTGCTGAAACTGCAAGATCATAGCAACCTGTGCTATTAGTCATTCCTTAATTACTAACAACTTACACAAAGGGGCCAAGCCAAACCCAGGGTTAGTAGTGCTAAGATAACTGACAACATTATATCCTTGAAGTTATGCTGAAAATCATTGTAAATAACACTGTCTGGAATAGAGGAATTCCACTGTACTGTACATTGACAATAGGGCCCAACGGTATTATCAAAAACCTTTATTTAGTGTATTCTAGAGATAAAACTTCCAAATGTAGGTATTGCCCTTAAATGGTACATAAAATAATGATCACAAATCAATAGGAATGGTCTGTAGTCAGTGGCATGGCAACAAACAAACAAACAAACAAACAAACAAAAACATTTGCACTCAGCTATCCCAACTGTAAACACAGCTGTTCATTTTGATGCCACTCCTTAGATGGTTGTTATTATTAACCACTAGAATACATACATTCAGTATTTTCGATATTTCAGCAATATAGTTTTGGTTTTGGGCATCACTTTATTAATACTTCAGTATGAATAATTTTATAGGCAATATATATTGCAGAGCTCTACAACGTCAAGTTTACTACTCTAATAGAACATTCACCTACGTTAAAAGAGCAACAAATTGGTGTTTGGGATAACTGAGATTCTACTGTAGTTACAGTATAAATGTGTTATGAAGGCTTCGGACTATAAAAGGGATTTGTATGATACATCAAAATCACAAACCTGTGTGTACAACTTCTCTGCAAGATGCATCACATGTTGTGGTCCCATGTGGAGTTGACTGGAGGCTACCCTTAACATGTCTACTGTGTTTAATGCTACTGGAGGGGACTTGTTACGTAGTTTCTCTGAAACATCTGTAATCCTGTAACACATGTAAGTTATTGCTTGAGAGAACAGTGACATACATTGCTTGTTGGTGCTCTTGTAGTATGCCCAGAAACATCAGTGCTGCTTCACGGTCAAATATTCTCTGCCTGGTCCAGTCGACAGATAATGTACAACTGCCATATGATAGCTACACCAAAAATGGAGCAATATTACACACCACAAAAATAATTACAATAAAATATGCTACAGTTGAGAAACCTGTCATGATAAAGTGGAAAGATAGTTTCAGAATTGATTAAGAGATTGTCTTGCACCTACTAAATTAGTTCACCTATAAAATTATCTGACTAGATCATTTACACACAAAGTATCCGGTACATGTAATGTAATTCCTGTTTAGTGAGGTCAAAAAATGTTTTACCTATCAGAAGCGGTTTGAAACTACACCGTACAACATACAATGGTACTCAATATTCTACACTGTACAACACACAATGGTACTCAATATTGTATACCGTACGACATACAATGGTACTCAATATTCTACACCGTACGACACACAATGGTACTCAATATTCTACACCGTACGACACACAATGGTACTCAATATTCTACACTGTACAACACACAATGGTACTCAATATTCTACACTGTACAACACACAATGGTACTCAATATTCTACACCGTACGACATACAATGGTACTCAATATTCTACACACAATGGTACTCAATATTCTACACTGTACAACGCACAATGGTACTCAATATTCTACACTGTACAACGCACAATGGTACTCAATATTCTATACCATATGACACACAATGGTACTCAATATTCTACACTGTACGATACACAATGGTACTCAATATTCTACACTGTACAACGCACAATGGTACTCAATATTCTATACCATATGACACACAATGGTACTCAATATTCTACACTGTACGACACACAATGGTACTCAATATTCTACACCGTACGACACACAATGGTACTCAATATTCTACACCGTACAACACACAATGGTACTCAATATTCTACACTGTACGACACACAATGGTACTCAATATTCTACACTGTACGACACACAATGGTACTCAATATTCTACACCGTATGACACACAATGGTACTCAATATTCTACACTGTACGACACACAATGGTACTCAATATTCTACACTGTATGACACACAATGGTACTCAATATTCTACACCGTATGACACACAATGGTACTCAATATTCTACACTGTACGACACACAATGGTACTCAATATTCTACACCGTACGACACACAATGGTACTCAATATTCTACGCCATACGACACACAATGGTACTCAATATTCTACACCGTATGACACACAATGGTACTCAATATTCTACACCGTATGGCACACAATAGTACTCAATATTCTACACCGTACGGCACACAATGGTACTCAATATTCTGCACCGTACGATACACAATGGTACTCAATATTCTACACTGTACCTGTAAATAATACAGAGTTATTCTAAGTGCTTAATTTTGTGACCTTTTTCTACATGGTTCTCTTTACCCTTAAATTCAGAACCATGACAGTTTTCTCCAGACAAGTTTAGTGATATCATATACAGTATAAGCTATCTCTGATGGTACAGTCACCTTGCAGTCTATCATCCAGTACTTCTCTGGTTTGAAGCTCTGTATGATGTCATGTCGCTGGACACAGAACCCCAACGTTGGGGTCTGACATGGTCCATATGAGATTAGTGCACTGTCCAGATCTGAATATTTGCTCTGTAAGAGGATGAGGTAAATAAATTAAATAATTAACAGGTTTTGGAAATAAGAGTGAAAATTGGAACAATAAATACTAACGTGTGAAGTAGTAGGGCCACCCCAGAGACCAAATAATGACTATGAGGTGGTCTTATTAATGAGTTCATGAAGTACACTTTCACTGTGTTTGGGACCTACATGGTTACTATAATGAGGTGGCCTTATTAATGAGGTCATGAAGTACACTTTCACTGTGTTTGGGACCTACTTGACATGGTCACTATAATGAGGTGGTCTTATTAATGAGGTCATGAAGTACACTTTCACTGTGTTTGGGACCTACATGGTTACTATAATGAGGTGGCCTTATTAATGAGGTCATGAAGTACACTTTCACTGTGTTTGGGACCTACTTGACATGGTAACTATAATGAGGTGGTCTTATTAATGAGGTCATGAAGTACACTTTCGCTGTGTTTGGGGCCTACTTGACATGGTCACTATAATGAGGTGGCCTTATTAATGAGGTCATGAAGTACACCTTAGCTATGTTTGGGACCTACTTGACATGGTCACTATAATGAGGTGGCCTTATTAATGAGGTCATGAAGTACACCTTGGCTATGTTTGGGACCTACTTGACATGGTTTCTATAATGAGGTGGTCTTATTAATGAGGTCACGATACACCTTAGCTATGTTTGGGACCTACTTGACATGGTTACTATAATGAGGTGGTCTTATTAATGAGGTCATGAAGTACACTTTAGCTAAGTTTGGGACCTACTTGACATGGTTTCTATAATGAGGTGGTCTTATTAATGAGGTCACAATACACCTTAGCTATGTTTGGGGCATATTTCTTATAGTCACTGCACTATACAGCAAGTATAGCAAGTGAGGTCACTTGAAGTCAAATTTGTGTAAATTTGTGTGGTAGGATTATTTGGAATTCTACAAAATAGCCAACAGCTGCCACGAATCTTTGTTACCCTACACAGTGGACGAATCACCCCCACCCCTATGGGGTAATGGTAACACACCTGAAAGTACATCGTCTGGAATCGTGTGAAGGCACAACCGATACGCAAGTCCAACTCTTGACGAGCATCTACTGATCTTGACTGGTTCCAGTCTGGCCTGACATGACATACATGTAACCATGACAACACATCAAATAAGGGCACTATTAAACAGTGGACGGTAAACAAAACAATAGTACTTACTCCACCAAGGTGGCCATTGCTTTATTGATCTCCTTCTCAGTAATGGCAGAGAAGCGAGCACGAAATATTGTCTGCACAGCACACAGGTAAACAATACACACACCACATTCCACAACCTCACCTGATAACTACCCATAGGCTGGTGCATCATCGGTGCCACCACATCAATCACCTATTATAACAGGTAGGTAAGGGCGAATCCATAATACCGAGAATATACGATAAGGTCACCATGTATTTCGTTACTGGACTTGTGGTAAACTCCTTAGAACACAGTTTGAAGTACTATTACATACTGTAATTACTCCATTAAGTTTAGATATTTAATTTATGTACAAACTCCAGTCCTATTTGAACAAAAATGATAACATATGAATGTCATTTTGAACTTCTACAAAATAGTCTTAACACAAGATGGGTGTGCTGCATGTTCTTTCAATATCTGTCATACAGTTTAGCTCACCTCATAGCAGATATTCTCCCCTTCTTTATCACAGTCCAACCACAGGACAAGATAATCCACACCTCTGGCCTGTTGTAACAATAAAGACTTAAAATCAATACACACATATACGGTGGAACCTGTCTTAGCAGGAAAGGCACATACCTCTTAAAAAGGCCAACTTTAAATTCCTCAAATGAATTTATAAGTGTACTATTTTACCACTAAGGCCATGAATTTTTAGCCTGAAGGCGACAAGTGTAGAAAGGTTCCATCATATTGGTTAATATAATTGCAGTAAGGATGAACAGTGAAAATATCTTTGTAAGGCAGTAACAAAGTAAATGGCAGAGCTGTAACTTTAGGATAAAGCATTATTAAAGTACCCAAAAATATTAGTCCCATTATTAAGATATTCCACTGAAGTGACTTTACTTCGATATCCAAAAATTTGCAGATGTGAAGATTTGGCATTGCTTCTTTTTTCATTGTCTTAGCTGTGAACAGTTCTTCCTGAAATGAAAGATAATTTACGGAGACAGTATACGGAGTTGGCTGCATACTGGGTCTGTTTTCTCCCAGTTGTTGTAACATGGCTGGAAGTCTAAGCTCATCACATGCCCACACACAGACGTCATTTTAAACTTAGCCCTTCTGCTACTACCAGGAGGAAAGCTTCCCTCGTATTCGTGAACTGGGCAAGCACCACACACAGATTTCCTCGTGTTGAAGTTTCTTCTAGACAATATATCTGCAAGAGACTTTGCTAGCGAAGGCTTTTCTGCAACCATCAAAACGACAGGCATGGCTGAAGAAGCGTGCTTTCCCGGTTTGTTTACAACTCCAAATAAAGCGCATAAATAAATTGAAATGTGTGTCACATTGTTCATTTTTACGAATTTGCAAGCAGCGAGGCAAGCAGGTATGTCTGGGATCCGATATTGATTGTTGCGCAGGTTAGGCCAACATTTATCAATACCTTGTTGGTCAGTGAGGAATAAACCATTCCCAAAGAAGCCAAGCCATTTCATATTTTGCCCGAACAGACTAGACTATAGACGGGTTGCCTATTTAGGGCGTGTCCCTTGTGTAACGCAAGAAAACGCGACTTTCCGTTTTACGCATGATTACAATGTTGGTCAAGAAGTCAACAAAAAACCCATTTTTTAAAATAGTTTGACAAACGTTTTTGATTCTTCAAAGGTACAAGGTGAGTTAAAATCATCCAGTCTATCATTCTAAGTAGTAGCAAAGTCTTACAAAGAATGTTTTCAGCGAGTTTTATCGCTTTCCAAAAACCCGAAATTGAGAGAAAATCATCTTCTCGCTCAGCCTTCACCTTACACGCTGGATATGTTATAGCTCGAACTTTTCTCTATAACATACTTTCTGTTCTGAAGGCTGGCTAACTCTTGCTTGCTAAAGTTAACCGAAACGTTCATTTTCTCCAATAGCCGTAATACATTTTTGACTTAGCGAACTCGGAAAGTATGTGGAAAATTTACGGCAAAACGACCACGCCTTAAAAAGGCAACCCGTCTATAAAGAATTTGTTGTAAGAACAAATTATACACATTCACTGTTCCACGTTTAATGCGTAACTCTTAGATCATTCTTTGACGGATTAGTGAGATGTTTCCTGCATCATGAGGATACAAAATATGTGCTGACAAGGTTTAGTCAAGACTGTGGAAGTCAGTATTCTTTGGACAGCACATGCCAGGGGACACTGTGTCTCAATGGTCTGTATCTCAATTTCTGGGAAACTCACAAGCTCTAATTGTGCAGAAGTCATTGGCTTGTGGAGGAAGCAATAGTATTAGCAGAAAGAGAGGAACGCCCAACCTTTCCAGCTAGACCATTACCAAAGTGACCTCGTAGAAGAACAGTCAGTTAAATTTGATTGATTGCTGTAATGCATATTAATGTTTTAATGATTGTTAAAAAGTGTTAATGAAGTTCTTTCTTTTTTTCCTCTTACAGTAATAGTTAGAGACCTAGATACCATGAGGATCTTTGTGATTTTAAAAACCCAAGGCAAAGCTGAGGTTTCAGTTCTTAAAGCCACAAAGATCTGAGTGGGCGCTCTCTAACTGTGTATGCTAGTAGATTGATTGATTGTGGGTTGAGTAAAACATCATGTTTATTATTATTATTATTATTAATGGACAAAAATTGCTTGGCAGTACAAGACTGTCAAGCTAGGCCGCAGGCCTTTGAGAGTGCCCATATCTTGTTGTTCTCCATAAATCATCAAGATTCTTCTTAAACAATGCCACGGTTGGTGCAGAAATAACATCTGCTGGAAGAGAATTCCACAAATTAACTACTCTGTTGGTGAAAAAATTATGCCTCACTAGCAGCCGAGATCGAAATTTAAAGAGTTTACGGTGGTGACCTCTGGTGGTATCCGTATTACTCAAAGTGAAAAATGAGGTAGGGTTGATGTCATAGTAACCATTCAATATCTTGTAGGTCTCAATTAGATCTCCACTTTGACGTCTACAATACACTGAATATAAACCAAGTCTCTCTAGACGAGTTTCGTATGGTAAATCAAATAAACTAGGTAATAACTTGGTGGCATGTCTCTGTACTTTCTCTAGGAGATCAATATCTTTCGCCAAGTAAGGGCTCCAGACCTGGATGCAATACTCCAAGTGAGGTCTGACATACATTTTGTACAAAAAAGTCAACAAGTCGACAGAAAAAAGTTTGAAGGACCTTCTTAGCAAACCAAGAACTTGCATAGCTTTTGCTGCAGCCTTACGACACTGTAGAGATGGTTTCAAGTCTTCAGTGCACCAAATACCAAGATCTTTTTTTTCTTGCATTTCTGTGATTTCAAAGGGTAAGTTGGTGGAACTGTCCAGCATAGAGTAGGTGAACGGAGCAGAGTTACCAATCCGCATCAGCTTACATTTAGCTATATTGAACCGAAGCAACCATGTGTGAAACCACTGCAACAATCGGTCAACATCACTTTGCAGCCTAAGGTGATCGTCAAAGCTCTGAATAACAGAATAAATTTTTGTATCATCAGCAAACATTCTTACATTACCTTCAATAAGGTCTGGGATGTCATAAACATATAATATAAACAGCAAGGGCCCTAAAACAGACCCCTGGGGGACTCCACTCACCACCTGAGCCCAAGACGACAAGTGACCATTCAACACAACTCTCTGGAAGCGGTTGGAAAGAAAGTTTGATAGCCACAAAGACAAATTACCACGAACACCAAATGCTTCCAACTTGGAGATCAATCTATGATGGGGTACAGAATCAAATGCCTTACTGTATGTCATATCTTGTACAAATATAAACCCACAATCTGGCACTTTCCACATTGTTGTATATAAAAGGAAGCTCACTGATCTGCCCCCTCAGTACATCAATTGTGAGATCTGCAATGCTACTCAGCATATCATTGAATTTATGCACTTATCAATTTCATGCCCCCACCCTCCCGGAATACAGGGGATTTGACAACACCTCAAGGATGACTAAGCCTATATTTCATGCATACAACTAGTAATAAACCTAGTCTCGTGCCCAGACTGCTTTTTTTCTTTTTGTGTGGGGGCGGAGAAAAAATAAACCTGCATGTGGTAGCCAGCGGCGGAGGAAGTAGGGGGGGCTGGGCTGACCCAGACTTATATCTATAGTTTGGTAAGGTGAGACCAAAAAAAAAAAAAAAAGGTTGCAACCAACTGACAAGAGCTTTCCACCTCACCAGCTACCATTTCTAGCTGATAAACTACATAATTCAGTGCTGGTCACTGTAAAGCATTAATGCAATACAATAATACAATAAAAATCCTTACATAGCTCGCTACACACTGACTACTTTATTAGAGTGACTGCTCTATTAGAGTATCTCGATCTTTATCATGGTTTTCAGCCCCACTCCAAGATAGATAATTTCGGTGTGATATCATTCTGAGGGGGGGCTAAGCCCCCCTCAGCAGACCGAGGGGGCTTTAGGCCCCTAGCCCCCCCCCCCCCCCCCCCCCTTTCCGCCGCCTATGGTGGTAGCTATACACCTACCTGTAGCTAGTAAAATTGTAGCAAGTGCGATTTTATAGTTTAGAAATGCAACTACCGAAAATCGGTCAGTGAATTGGGCAACTGTCAATTGCGTCAATTGCCCCAGGGGTGGGGACAAGAAGCGGGGTAGTCTTGCGTGGCCAGACCGCTTTTTCTCGGCACGGCGCTTATCGATTGAATTATAAGCGCCTGCTCGAGCACGCGCTTATAATGCAATCGATAAGCGCCGTGCCGAGAGAAAGTGGTCTGGCCGGTGGGGCATGGCATTGACAAAGTGCCTCGCAAAGTGCATTAGACTTCTGAGTTTACAGCATGCAGGACCCTAACATACCATTTAGTGTGGCAGGACAAACTGAGTGAGTAATATAGTGTATGGCACCATAGATACTAGACCTATTATAAGTCTAGTATCTATGATGGCACAGCACAACATTTGATAAAGCTTGTATTCATCTCTCAGGGAAGGATTTACAGAGCCCTCTTCAAAAGTTAAAAAGATAGATATACTCTAATAGAGCAGTCAGGTATATACTCTAATAGAGCAGTCACGTATACTCTAATAAAATATATCCATATCCATGTATTAGTGAAGTTTATCAGACATTCTAACATTAAATGCAAAACTGAGCATGACCTTTGGTGTACAGTGTATAAAGATATCGAACTCCAATAATTTGTTATGCAAAATGACTGAATCTATCATGCAGGCCCGTAACCAGAGGGGGTTCGAGTGGTTCAGACGAACCCCCTCCAGGATAACCAATTTTAAAAAAATGTTTTAAGCTGACGTACGCCCGAAAGATAGAGAGGGGCTATATGTAGGGCACTGAAGGCTGCTCTGAGATGTTAACTAAAGTGGAGCTAAGTCCCACCTCTACACAGCTAAGATCTGGGTGGGGATGAAATTAAAAATTAAAATACTCTAATACAACAGTCACTCAAATGCTCTAATCATTCATGGTTAAAGCTTTCAAACAATTAACTGAACCTCTTCTATAATGTGCTTATCTGAACACTGCATGTGCTATACCTATTTTTCAGATATGTAGTCAAGGCTAAAATCATCAGATTAGCTACTGTTATTAGTAAAGTGTAGACAACCCAAATTATTAATTTGTGGCTCCTTAAGAATTGTACTGGAGGTCTGAAATGCTTGTGTACGTGTAATGCTCTTGATGTTCAGTTAAATGTTTAGTTATTGGGATAGTGCTGGCCAGCTAACTATATATATATATAGCAAGGGAGTTCACAATAATAACTATCTGCACGAGTACATTTGTGAAGTCCTAGCTCTTTCACTGATGTGCAAGGGTGTATATGGGCGGGCAGGCATGCATGGGATTCTCCTCTGAAAATTCAAGCTAAAATAGCTGCAATAATATTGATAAAGGACTAACCATACAATAAGAAATCATGAATCAACGTAATTTTGAAGTATTTTAATGTTTAAAATGTGTCAGTGGTGGGGGCTATGCCCAAAGACCCCTGCACTTATGAATCACCACCAAAATTATGTGAACCACCTTGGAAAATCCTTTGTGTATATATTTAACTATGTACTTGCATGTGCACTGTAAACCTACTTAGTCTCTGTCCTAAGAAACCACAACATTGTACAGTATACAGCCAAGAAGTCACATGTGACCTAGATGGCTCATGTCACTTAAGTGTGACACAAAAGAATAATAGCTATTGAATGAGTAGAGGAGTACTGAGCAAAACAGTGATAAGTAGATAGTAAATGGATAATGCATGTGTTGATTATTTCATTGTATAGAAGAAATGTATCTACTAAAATTAACCCAAGCATGTGTAGTTGCTGCACATAGTGAAGTTGAGATTAACTTCAAATTATACAGTATGTCAGATTTCAAGGGATTACTCAGAATTATACACTTACAACTGTTCTTTGGAGTTATTAAGTGTGTATTAACAATTTTAGGACAGTTAGAAGTCAAATATTAAAGTGTTGTCAGCAGCTAGGGGCTGTGCCCCCAGACCCCCGCTGCCTTAAACGCCTACCATGTCAAAGTTGAACCCCCCTTTGACAAATCCTGGTTACGGGCCTGCTATGCTATGCATATTTTGTAGTTAATTATAATGTTTTGATTGTAAGTCGTTCTATTTGTATCAGTACTAGTGGATTCATGGTTCCTATACCAGTGAGATGACTATCACTTACAGATTACTATAATTATGTGTCTCTATGTGTTATGCTGTCTGTTTCCATTAGGTAGCTTTATCTAGTGCTAGCTTAAATCCCAAAGGCACTTATATGCTTTATAATTAATGTACTTTTTTGCATATAAAATATAATAGCAATTTGCTGAGTTTTGATTCATTAAAATATCGAAAGTCTCTCAGTGGCCTGCTTCTGGTAACTCTATACTGCTTCCCTTCAAAAAATCCTGGCTACACCCCTGGAGGTGTGTTGACTCCCTCAACTGTAGATAGGAGGTCTATTTTAGAGAAATCCTAGTAAAACTGTACATTTTCACCAACAAATACCTGTCCTGTAACTTCTGCTTTATTGCATCCTTTACTCAACATATCACCTGTTATAATTTCAAAGAAGAAGAAAAAACAGAAAGTATCCAAAGTTACATGCTTTAATCCTCCACAATCAGCTATTCTGGTTCAAATTGTCACACAGTCCATGTAAGAGCTCAGCCGGTTCCTCTATATACATTGTCGTAATTATCGCCTAGCATACTTATTAATGTTGTTACAAATGATTTAGACCTGGCATCATCCGCCTTCCTTACATGACGGTATAGTATGTGCCTGCAGCATAGTAGATTTCATTTTCTTCAATCACTGAAAACTCTCTATTTGCTGGTACATAAGATAGCATTTCCACTTCAGATCTTCTGATGAACAATCATCTGGAAATGACAATGCATATTACATTGGAATATAGCCTAACTTTCAAAGGGGGAACTTCCTTGATAGCAGGTGTAGCGATTGTATGTAGCACTACCGGCCTGACAAACAATTTGAGCAACCGACGATAGTCTTGAGCATCACATGCACAAAGGATAATAGAGAAGGCCAAGAAAAGTAGAAAGAGGAGTCTTGCTCTTGTATTGGGCTGGAGATTACTATTTCTGTGGCAAAACTGCCCTGTAATCTATGCATTCTCTGGCATGGCAGGTATATAGCCAAGTAGAATTTGCTTGGATTGTAGTCTATAACTTGGGTGTGCATGGCTACAATGATTGACGGGAGGTATAATATATAGGCTAGCTACTGGCTAATTGCCCAAATGCATTAAGATAGGTGGTTCTATAACCTGCATGAGTCTGACCTATACATCCACTATGAACTAAATATTGTAATGCACTTGTTTGATACCATACTAGACTTACTAGTGACCATATATACTGCTGAGCAGTAGCCATGTTTATTTGTGGACACGTTCTTTACTAACTTGATAAGTCAAACAGAGAACAACTGATAGTGCATGGTAGCTTCTTATCATGTTCAGACGGAATATGAGACAATGCAACATATATAATTATAATCCTATTGTAAAACTAGGTAAACATTAGATCATGACATATATAAGCTTTAAATTCTCTCGTTATTGTTTCTCTACTATATTTGCTTGGCAGTGGACATTATCGTATACAATGTATGATTATTTGGCATCCAAAGTGCATAAGCTACATAAATTGTCATAGATATATATAGGGCATCAAATTAAATGATAGCTTGTGTACGTAACTTTATCTTAAAAAATTTAAGCCTGCAGATCATCAGTATACATACAGGTCATGTAAGGGTAAGGGCAGAGGAATGACAGTGGAAAGTGTGTTTAGCTATAATGTTTAATATAGTGTAGCTACTGTTAATGTATACAAGTATGCAAGGAATTTTCAACTAGAGTAGGGACCATAGTACATCAATAGCTAGCAAAAAGCATTATTTTACAAAAAAAGTTTTAAAAAAACAAGTACAAAATAAAATTTGAAATTTTCAACTATAGAGTAGGGACCATAGCACATTTATTAAAAGTAATGAAACAAGCTGGAGTAGTGCATGATATCAAATCACAGTGAAACAATAAGAAGTGTTATATCCCTACTGTGGTATCTTGAACACAGTAGGGATATATTACGTCTTACTATGATTTAATATCATGCACTAGCTACTCCAGCTTGTTTCAGTACTTTATATTGATGTCCCTACTCTAGCTAGTATATAGTTTAAAAATTTTGTGTACTTGTTATTTATCACACAGATGCATGGTAGTTGGTCATGGCTGTAAATTCCTCTCTCCAATGAACAAGTCATTGCAACTAAATGATAAGTGCACATTTGTTATATTGTAACTGTATGTATAATTTGAGACATTCATTTAATGAAATAAAATTTGTGAATGAAAATTATACAATTTAATAGAAATGATTGAATGATAACAACGCTTCAGAAGTGCAGATTATATTGCCGCAATTACCAAGACATCTTTAGCAGTAGTGTCTTCAATGACATTTAATGCTTGAATACTGCATGGGTCTACTTGTATATCTGGCTAAAAAGTTTGTAAGTACATAATAGAACAACAGCATGTAGTGTGTAAATGCATCAATATAGTCAAAACAACTGTTAACTTCATATGCATGGAGTTGCATATAACCTTTTAACACAATTGTTATGTATATTTTTCTGTGATCTAAATGTAGCTAGCTACATACTAAATTTTAAAATGTTTCAAGTTGGTCAACAGCTGCTTTAGCTCAGTCTGTTTGGCTGCTTGGGTTTCCTCACATTTTGACCTCTCTTTCCTAAAGTCTGGACATCATGATCTGATCAGCCCAATAGTAGTAGCTATATGTGTATCTGCTTGGTTAATTGTTTGCTTAAATGTGTGCATGAATAGATGCAACAGTCACCATCTAGCAGTTTATGGGCTTGTAGTTGGTACACTTGGTATATAGTGTCCAGACTTGAACCTCTGAAATGCTTTACTTATATTCGCACTTCATGGATAAGTAAACAAGGTGCTGACTATGTTGCTATATATACAACTGCGAATTAGTTAATGTTCTATTATGATGATTGGTAAGACAAATCAACACACAGCATAGCTTGGCAACACAGCTATTGTAGCAAAATGCAGTGGTTAAGTGAATTAAAATTATGTCTTGAGAAATCTAGTAATATACAACAGTGCATATAGATTGTTAAAAGAGAAGTAATTGTGTCCACTGCAACCAGTAGTTACCTCATTTAGGAAAGAAAATAGTCAATAAGTGTGTATATAGTTAAAGAGTTGCAAAAATGTGCATGCGTGGTGGACAGGCCATTGTTACTCTGTCATCCATAGGTACTCTGACAAGGGGGTCCCTGGATGATGGTGATCCATGGTGGATGGTCTACAAGAGTTATCCCAGGATGACATTAAATGTCAACATTATACCAACCTCTGACAGTCATGAAGACCAGGGATTCTCCATGGCAGTACTGGACAACCCTCTAAACTTTTAACCTATTGTAATTACCTAATCATAATACCCTGCTCACTCTCCCCAGCAAATTAACATCTAATTAAATTAAGCAGAATCATTTAAGACTGTAGTACATTATTAAATAATATATTACATCATTGGCCACAATGAAGAAATAATGTCAATAGTATGATAATTACGAATCCACACATTGCCTCTTACGATACTCAAGTTGCCACATATTATTAACTTACTCTTAGGCTATTTCTTCTTTAGAAGTGACAAAGTGAGCGTGTCGATTCCATCAAATAAATCAAGTTCAATTTGACTCCTATAGATATGAAGGATAATAAGGTTAGGAGAATTTTCAACTAGAGCATCAATTCCATTCATTTCGACAACGGCTACAACCAAAACAACATGTACTACCAGTCCACCATGATTAGATATCGATATTGCTTTCATAATACTCTCAGAAAAAACCATCATGTTTGAATCTGGATTGATGTATAACTGTTGTAAGTTGCAAGTTGGTGTAGACAAAAATGACGTAAGCCCAGAGACTTTTAGATATCTGAGAGTATCAGGAATATTGATATTCTGCAGCTGGCAAATATTTATTACCATATAGTAAATAAGTGCTGGAAAAGTGAAAATCTCTGTTTGATTCCTAATATTCATACAGCAACAGCAATATATCTGTGGCAATGAACTTCCAATGCTTTAATTTCATCTTTAAACATTTCTCATGTAGATCATGGCTATTTCTTCCATCCTGCAAACAACATAATGAAATGGCCAAATGTATTAGCTGTAAATCAACTAAAATTTCCCACAGTCGTACAGAATTCTCCACAGACTTCATGAATTGAAATTCCTAATATGTTTAGATTTGACATCAATTAGCAATTGCACATAAACCTTGCAGCCGTTTTAAACAGTTAATTCACCAAGTTTAGCTGCTGTAAGTTGGGACAAGTAATAGCTAGCTGTTCTAGGAGACCAGAGTAAAGTAACTTGCATTGTGAAGCACTGAAATGTGTCAAAAATTCAATACTTTTGTTCAAACCATTAACTGCTAGCAAATAGTGATCTGTCATTAGTCTACCTTCAATACCATCATAATCATCTACACTATGATGAGCAAGTATAATATCACCTGTTACAAGTAGAAATCCCTTGTCTGGAAATTTGCTTCCAGTAAAAACTAGTTCTATTTCAGGAAAATTAATGCCATAGTTGTTGTTTGTGAACTTGGAAAACACTTGAAGTGTTCCTGAGTACTGTTGTAGAAGGATCTTACATCTTACAGGGTTTATCTGCCACAGTCTTAGTTGTGTTGGTGTCAGACAAAATTCAATCCACTTATTAACTATGAGATAAATGTCTTCTATAGATGCTAATTGTTCTCTAATAATCATTTGTTTGATGGTGGTGTCTGCAGTCAGCCGCAGCTGTTGATGACATGACTGGCGCCCAAGTAGAAATAAAAAGAATAAATCTTTTATGAATTCAGTTCCAGGCCAGGCAAGTTCAAGTGTTTGAGGCATTTTAGACTTTCTGTAAGTTGGCAAATGATCAGTTTAGCTGTTGGTATGCTTAACTTTACTAACTCAACACAGTTTGAAAGTGTATGGAGAGGAATCGCCTGGTTTGGTAAAGGCAGTCTTCTTACATAGCTTCCACATGGCGTTAATGCATTTTTAATTGATGTCTCTTCACGAAAATAAATGTAGCCAATTGCATAATGACGGAGTGTCTACAGCTACTCAAATCCACAATGAAGCATAATGCAGTTTTACCCTTTCACGGGTATTTAAGAATGAAAATATATATAAACACTAATATTTCTACCAATAGTATCTCCACCATACTGCTGGAAACCTGAAATATCTACAAAATCAACAGTTAACCTCCTATGAAACTAGGTGGTTTTGGTGGTTCAACAGAAACCACCTGGCTTTAATATTGTCGTGTGCTGTGTTTACAATATTATCACAGTAATATGCATCATATAGTAAGGGCTGTGCAAATACTCGAGTACTTGGTAAGGATTTTGGTACTCAAATAGTAAAATTGGTACTCAAGTACTCAATAAGATCACATGACCCAGCTCACATGATGCATTTGTCATCAGGGAGTGACACAATGAAAGCTATAATACAGTGTGTGTATCACTGTTGCTACTTGAAAAAGCTGTAAACTGCTTAAAGTCAGTATAAAACATGTCACATGGGTATGACTACAAGTAGCTAGTATTTGTGAGTACTCAATTGTTAACTCTAGGGAGTACTAGAATACTAAAAACCCATGATTGTTTCAGCCCTAGCTTATGCCTAGGGCTATCAGTTTCGATCAATTTATTAATCGATTAATCATCTATTACTAAATTGGTTAATAGCGAACACCATGTATATAGCATCAGCAGCTACACTTAATCAATACTGTACACAGTATAGTAGTGTACACACCACCCAGAATAACATTATAGTGGTAAAAGTAGAGTTGAAGGAATGGCAGCAGTGGTACCATATAGCCTAAATATTTTGAGGGGAAAATATTTTGAGGTTGAGCAATGTTGCTAAACATAAAATTTCCCGGATATGCAAACACTCCCAAAATGTATTAGACTATTATGGAGGTCTAAATATTTCAAAGCTAAAATTTTCACTGATAACTCCCAAAACCGCGAAATCAATGAAAAATTTCCTCCTCGAAATATTTAGATTATAAGCGGTACTAGTGCTATTTAATACAACAATACCTGGTTACCTATGGTGGTGGCCTCTATTGCACAACCCAGACAATTAGGTGCCACAAATATTTTAATACATGCTCCCTTGCCCAATTACTCCTACCTTACAAACAGCTAGAAACTTCTATTTCAAGAAGTTGCACCATATGTGACGCAATTTTGGAAAACCATCCTTTCTGGCACATTGGTCAATTTTCTCTTTTGTAGCTAAAATGAAGCATTGGGTGTTTATCTATCTTGTGTCAAAATTTCAGCTTGATATCTTAAAGGATTCCAGAGATATGGTCAATTTACTGTCTAATACATTACAAAGTAACTTTTCATATTAATGCATTGAATTCTGTGAGTGATTAAGCATAACAAATTGTGACAAATCACTTTGTTAACAAATAATTCTATTCCTACTGTCTAAAAATAGTATAAAGAGACTTCTGATAGTTAAATCAAGTGTTCCCAGGGGCGGATCCGGGGGGGGGGGGGGGGGGG
Organism: Dysidea avara; assembly: GCF_963678975.1. Classification (NCBI taxonomy): domain Eukaryota; kingdom Metazoa; phylum Porifera; class Demospongiae; order Dictyoceratida; family Dysideidae; genus Dysidea; species Dysidea avara. The sequence goes on along the minus strand of NC_089279.1, from coordinate 7,226,276 downwards.
GGCTGAAGCCCCCCCTTCACTTTTAGGCTTTACTTGATCAATATACTGAGTATTATAATGACATTTTGTCTTAGCATAATTAGATGATCACTAATAATACAAATACTCATAAAACCACCTTATAAACATCTTTCCAAGGTATTATCAGTGGATTTATGCTAAAGTTTATGCAACAAGGACCCGGATCAGCATTGGAGGTGTACAAGATCGAGATACCCTAATAGAGCAGTCAGCTAACTACTCTAATAGAACATTCACTGGAAGCATAATTATAGTTGGTTCTGTTATGGAATTTTTCCAAACCTACCTGCACCTATACATACAATGAAGTGCATTAGTCTGTTTAAAGTGCTTCATTCATCTACTTGTGTAGTTAATATGTATGGCAATACTTAATCCAGGTAGACAATTTCCATTGAAAATGCTCTCAGATTCAATCTTGTATTGTTCAAATTTCAAAATTTTCCACTTTAAACATTCTTATTCTAACATGCACCTATTCAGTGTTGTGCAATTGTGAGAGGGTGCATCGTGTACTTGGTTGTCTGTACCTACCCAAACTTTTCCATTAACAAAGTGCTTCAGAGAGCCATACCTTAGTAATCTAAAGGCAGTATATAAAATATCTACAGGCAGAAAATATTATGAATTTTAAGTGGAAATGTCTCCAAATTGCAGTATTTTTGCATCTATATTTCAAAATTTTTCCCAGACCCCCCTAGTTCCAGCATGCGAAGCATGCTGGGAAGTGTGCTTTGCACACCTCTACCCAAGAGATTAGTACCTTGAATTAGCCCCCCCCCCCCCCTTTATAAATCCTAGATCCTTCCCTGGTTCCTGGTCCTTTTCTTCAATTAAATGTCATGTATCATTGTTTAAAACTTAGTTTTAACCATTCTAACACCTGAGTTAATTGGTGTCCCACACACGGTGAAATCACTACATGGTCTGATAAAATCATCTACATCTCCTAGTAGAACTTGAAGAAGCTGTGGGTGTGAAATTTCACAGGAAGAAGGCTTAATAGTTGGTTTATCCAAATGTGGAAAAAAATTTATTTAAAAAAATTGCTGAAATTTTCAATTGAGTTTTCCTGAAAATTTTGCATGTGCTCAAAAGGATGGTTTTCCAAAATTGGGTCACATATATGATCATCAAATCTGTAGCTCAAAGAAACTACAAGACGCATGATCAGCTACCTACCCATCTTGCTACATACAAAAGCCAGGTAGCATGCTGTAAAAGGGGATGGTAACTGCTAGTACCCACTCCATTGCACACCAGGCTGGCTTAATTTCACTGTCCAGTGATAGTAATGAACACATCAGCCAACTACTTAGACAGATTGCTAAGTGTACAATGTGGAATATCCTGATGTTCATTCTGTCCGTTGACAAAATTTTTACCCTCGAAAATTTGTGACTACCTGAACCTCAATTACGTACATAAAAAGTTGGGTAAATCTAATGTGCCACACCACAAAATGTGCCGACCTGTTTGATGTCCCAGTTTTGTCGCTTTGCCAATTCTACTTGTGCAGTATGACTGGCCACAGCCATCCACATCATCACCGACATCTTTGCCACCCCTACAGGAGAAGAAATGTAACAACAGTACTTTATTCACTTGGCATAGGCACTGTAAAGTCCTTGAGATGCTTAATCTCATCAAAAAGTTTCATATGAGCCCAAAAAATAGCTGAAAGGCTTAGGTTACTCCTCAATAGAAGTGTGACATTTGTATTTTGGTCAATGCACTACACATGTGCATGCGCACTGTATACACACACACAAATACACACACACATGCACACACACACACACGCACTACACACATACATACAAATACACATATTATATGTACAAACACATATTACAGTGTCCAGATTATGCAAAAGTCCTCATTTTCAAGTGTCCTGATTAACAGGCTCCACTGTAGTAGCTTACGGATAGCTACATCTCAAGTTTCCAAAGCAGCTAAGGTGCACTCTACGATCTCATTAATAAACTACCACATACGTTTCCAAAGCAGCTAAGGTGCACTCTACGATCTCATTAATAAACTACCACATAAGTTTCCAAAGCAGCTAAGGTGCACTCTACGATCTCATTAATAAACTACCACATAAGTTTCCAAAGCAGCTAAGGTGCACTCTATGATCTCATTAATAAACTACCACATAATTGAGGCCATGATTTAAATTTGATTAGTTGAGTGTGCATGTAGGCAGACACTCACGTAGACAAGTACACATATGCTGAGATGTATAATATACCACATACAGCCTGTACATATGAGAGGCTGAATGCAGGGCCGCCCACGGGGGGGGGGGGGGGGGGGAACTGGGGCATTTGCCCCAGGCCCCAGCCTGAAAGGGGCCCCAGGAGGCCCCATGAATATATGTTTAAAAGATCAATAGAAGCTTATAAATAAGGAGATATGGTTGGTGAAGGTTAGCTTTTGTCATTGTCAGCATGTAATGACCTTTTTTTTTTTTTGGTCTTCAACTTACAGCTTGGGAGAATTTGTGATTCAGAATGGAAACCTGGGCCCCACTTTAACTCTTTGCCCTGGGCCCCTTGATTTCTCTGGGCAGCCCTGGCTGAATGTGTGTATGTACTCATACATATGTATGTGCAGTACCAGAAGATGTTTGTCTTATTGCTTCATCTAGACCATGCATGGCAATACCCACTGTTGTTTCCTGTAGGCATAAGCATAGTACCGAGTGCATCATTTGTATATAGACACTTTTATAATTACACCTGTGCATTATAATTGCACATGATTCCTGCACAGTAGTACACAATATAATAATAATTCATATTTGTTCTTACAGATGAAGAACTAAATGCTTCATTGCAGAGACTGTCAAAGTGTGACAGTAATTTGTCAGGAGCTGCACCATGGATGGGTCATAATGGTAGAACAAGGAGGAGGAGACAAATTAAGAAGTTGACTAATTCATATTTACCAGACCAGACCTTAGTGTGAAAGCCAACAACCTATTATCACCAGGAGAGGGTGTGTGGTCTATCTGCCTATATGGTACAATCATGTAGTTTCTCCCAGGGATCAGCCAAAAAAGAGAGGGGAAGTTGTGGAGTCCATGTCCTCCATCTTTTAGAATATCCATGAGTGAGGATCATGTAGCAGCCAGTCTAGAAGTAGACTTGTGAGAGTGGCAGCTTCTTAGAAAACAGTGACAGTTTATTGTAATATAGATTACTGCCTTATCTGTCAAGTCACTGATTAATGATACGGCTAGTCTAGTACGTGTAGAAGGGTGGCCGTCACAGGGAGCACCTTACAACTTTAAATGTATCTACCAAGATAAATATAGCTAAATGGAGATATCCTAATCAGACATTTTGTGGGAGAAGAAGAGATGGAAGATAATGGCATTTCAGTGCTCAAGCTGTAAGGAAGGGTAGCGTAGGCAGTGTTGAGAACAGGTGATCACAACTCTGGGACTGTGCCCTTGTTAGTAATAATATGTGTAACCTTATAATATTACTTGACAGAACTGGTGGTAGAGAGCTGTGATGGATTGGTTGTACTGTGAAGTATTGTTCTAGAAAAGATCATCTTCAAGGTTGGCAGACTGTTTGTTTGATCTGTCCATGATCAGTGGTGGACCAGGTCCAACCTTTCTTGCACCATGTGCTGTTGACTATTTGTTTGGTGGAGTGGACTATGGTACAGTGACTCTGGCATTGGAACATGTGCTTCCTTGATAGAGCAAAAGCTAACACAGGCACATACATAGCTGATGATGCATATAGTATGTTCTGTACAGCCTCTTCAAAGGCAACCTCACAATAATTGTGTATTACATACACCAGATTGCTGATAAATTTATTAAAGAATTTGGTAACTATAGTGCGAAGTGAGAGTAATACTTTTGGATAGACTTCATTTTGCAAACTTTAGCTATGTTTATTCCTTTGTTTACTGTTGCAATGGGAACATTCCAAGGGCCTGTAGTTGTATGAGGTGCCTGTGCCATCTGCTTGTTTACAACATGCCATCTGCCCTCCCTTGATTTCTGACTAGCAGTAGCTTTCTGATTCCCACTGGGCTGGTCCACTGGTATGACATCATGAATGAATCAGGCATATATGATTGCCATGCATTGAGAATATTGCGCAATTCACAATCACACATATTTTGCTAGAAATAGTGTGTGCGTAGCATGCTTGCTTTGCTATGACTACTGTTGTTGTATGTATACAGGTAGCAGCAAGCGAAGAGTACCAACAGCTAAACCAATCATTTGCCAAGTAACAGAAAGTCTAAAGTGCCTCAAAAACTTATTATATATTGAACTTGCCTGGCCTGGAACTGAATTCAAAAAATATTTATTTCTACTTGAGTGCCAGTCATGTCATCAACAGCTGCAGGCTGGCTGTGGTGACGCAGACACCACCATCAAACAAATGACTATTAGAGAACAATTAGCATCTATCAGCTCAGAAGACATCCATCTCATAGCATTTTAGTGCTTCACAATGCAAGTTACTTTATCCTGGTCACCTAGAACAGCTAGCTATTGCTTGTCCCAACTTACAGCAGCTAAACTTGGTGAATTAACTGTTTAAAACGGCTGCAAGGTTTACGCACAATTGCTAATTGATGTCAAAATCTAGCAGGTCTAACAGATTAGGAATTTTAATTCAAGAAGTGGAGAATTCTGTACAACTGTGGGAAATTCTAGTTGATTTACAGCTAACACATTTGGTTGTTTGCAGGATGGAAGAAACAGCCATGATCTACATGAGAAATGTTTAAAGATGAAAGCATTGGAAGTTCATTGCCACAGATATTGCCCTTGCTGTTAGGAATAAAGCAGAGATTTTCACTTTCCAGCACTCATTTACTGTATGGCAATAAATATTTACCAGCTGCAGAATATCAATATTCCTGATACTCTCAGATATCTAAAAGTCTCTGGGCTTACATCATTTTTGTCTACACCAACTTGCAACTTACAAGAGCTATACATTGATTCTGATTCAAACATGATGGTTTTCTGAGAATTTATGAAAGCAATATCTAGTCATGGTGGACTGGTACATGTTGTTTTGGTCGTAGCCATTGTCGAAAAGAATGGAATTGATGCTCTAGTTGAAAATTCTCCTAAATAACTGGCTCTGTTGCTCCACAGGTATTGCCATCAGTTCTCCAGTTACACAGTATAATATCAAATATGCATGTAATTTGTACAGTAGTAATTACAGCACTGCGATATTTTCCTTGTAGAGAACATAAAACAATTTAATAAACAACATTTAATAATACTGACAAACATTCAGGTTTTTGAAGTCTTTGCTGTTTCTTCATCCTTTACTGTAGGTTTGGTTGCTGCCACTTTTATTTCCTTTTTAACTCTCTGTAAAGTTGGTCTTTAACTCTGTCTTTAATTCTGTAAAGTCAGTCTTTAACTCCTTTAACTCTGATTTACTTCCACTAAGGCTCTCAGCAATAAGTGAATTCGCCTGGATAAGTGAATCCATTCATTTCTATACCGAGTTCTGTTCAACTACTCTAATAGAACATACAGTATCAAAATACTCTAATAGAACAGTCATTCATACCGTTCAGATAATCAAGAGTATGGATAATCAAGTACCTAACTAAAGGTTAGGCTGAAAGAAGAACTGTTAGGGTCCTCGGATACAAATTACAAATTATACACCACGGTGGTGAATCCGGGGAGCATGTGCCCCAATCAACCCCTTCTTGTCTTCAAACCAACAAAAGATCAGCATATGTACTCTACAAGAGAAGTCACCACAAGCAACACCACACCTCCCTTGCCAAATCTTAGACCCAAATTATAATCAGCTCGCCTTCACCGAGTCCCATCAGCTTCTCAATACGTTTTCTATCAGTTTAAATTGTCAGGCTCTTTAAGTGCGATATGATTGGTAATTTTAATGGCACTGTATCTAATCATACAGTACAGTAGTACAGTATAGTATATAGTAGGGACCACAAAAGTTTGGGCATGGCCCATGAAAAAACGACACCCAAAAACCATCCTCACTTTTCCTTGATGACCATTAGGCAGTGTTGGTTAAGTAAAACTAAACCCAAACAAGCCTTCAGACCAACCCGAAATGTTTTCTACAGAATTTTAAAAATATGTACTAGTAGTAGGATGGGTAGCAGTGAAATTTGGGATAAATACCATGTATTGGAAATTTTTCCAATACAACACTTGTGGTATTTATCCCAAATTTCACTGCTATACCCATGTTATTCGTTAATACCATACTCGCTGCATATACGCATGGCATGCTGTGCAATAGCGTTGCTATGTACGCAATTTGTCACTATGTACTAAACATGTGTAAACACTAATTGGCACTAAATTGGTAACATAAATTCTAGCCAATGAAATTGCAATTACAACTTTTTCACTGCTACCAGTGAAATATGGGATAAATTTCACTGTTACTATTGAGCATGGTATTAATATATAATATTATATTAAACGGAATTTAATATTATATATATTAAACGGAATTTTCTACTAACTGACTGACTGACTGACTGACTGACTGCCTGATACCTTCAGACAAGCATAACTCAATAACAGCTAAGGTAAGCTTGATTTTTTCACTGTTCAACGTCGCTTCAGCCAGACACGCTCCTTTTGGCATACCATAGTACATACAATGCATTCTTCATGGACTTACCAGTGTCCTCCTTTGTGTCCCATTCATCTTTGCTGACAGCAAAAGGTGTTGATTTGGCGGTAGCACATGATGGCTTCCCCTCATAATGGAAATCATCCGTAATCCGTATTTTTCATAGTGGCTACTTTGATTGCAGAGGTGCTTTTCAAACAGTTCTTGATTTGTACTGCTGTTTGAACATAGCTGACAATGAAGCATAATGGATACTTCACTTTTCAAATGATACAATGGTAGCCAAGGCATGCGGCACCATGTTGCCGTATGCGTGGTTTCACCAGTCATAATAATTTTATTGTACAAAAAAAGTTAACAAGCAAGTACACAAAAAATTTGGAATTTTCAACTAGAGTAGGTACCATAGCACATTGATAAAAAGTACCGAAACAAGCGTAAAACAGTGTTATATCCCTACTGTACTCAAGATACCACAAGGAAGAGCCATGACAATACACAAGATACCATAACCATGACAACACACATCAAAAAGGACACTACTGAACAGTGGATTGTAAACAAAACAACGGTATACTTACTCTACCAAGGTGGCCATTGCTTATTGATCTCTTGTGAGCTTCTTCATTGTGAACAGCTCTTCCTGAAAATGAAACATAATTTAATATCAATGCACTTGTCAATTTCATGCCCCACCATACAGGGATTTGACAAATCGTGGTGTCAAATTCCCCACTAGTGGGGAAAAATCGGCTGTCAAATCCCCACTATGTCCCCACCCCCATAGTAGGGGATTTGACAACACCTCAAGGATGACTAAGTGCATATTTCATGCATGCGACTAGTATAATAAACCTGCCCTGTAGCTAGTAATTATAGCAAGTGCAATTTTATTATTTAGAAATGCAACTACCGAAAATTGTTCATTGAATTGGACAACTGTCAATTGCCCCAAGGGTGGGGACAAGAAGCAATGTCAAATCCCCACCTGGGGTGTGGGGACGTCAGGGAGTGGGGGGTGAAATTGACAAGTGCATAAGGACATAATAATGGAGTTGGCTGCATACTGGCAGGGTCCAGGAGGAACACGCATTTCTTCAAGAGACTTTGCTAACAAAGACAACTATCAAAAACGACAGGCATGGCTGAAGACGTGTACTTCGTCACGGATAGCTTTGTCCCCAGCCGCCCACGTGCACGCGTTCTCGTGATCAAGCACGTGGGTGGCTGGGGACAAGGGTTTGTTTACAACTCCAAATAAAGCGCATAAATAATTTGATATATGTGTTACATAATTCATTTATACTGAACTCAGCCAGGTCAATGTCTCATGGGTTTCGCAGCAATGTCTGGGATCCGATAATGATTGTTGCGCAGATTACCGCGTTACAGTGTTACTTCTACTTCTGTCTGGCGGTATGGCTGTCGATAGCCGGATACATCTGTGAATTCGACATGACACTGGCACACGTATTTGACTATCATGTAAGCCACCATATCAGCGCTATAACGTCTGGTGTATCTAATGTCAATACCACAGATTATAGGTAGAACTACAGAGGGATGGATTACGGTGGCTGTGTTTGCAGTGAATGCGCTAGTCGGGTGAGTCATAGATTATCAGAAATTAAATGTACTTTTTTATGGTGTTCATGTTCCAGTGCTGTTGGATTGTGGATTGTCATCAGTAGAGCTAAGCAGGTGAGTAGGATGTGTATGTGTGATCTGGTTGTGTTGGGATCAATCAGGGGGTAGACATCACCAATAGTCCTGTAGAACCATTTATGACCTGATCAAGCGATCAAAGGTGCATTTACAGTGAAGTGATCAAGATATCCTAAAAACAGGTAACCAAGCATAACTTGCAAACGAAACAACAATTCACAAGGCTTGATGCTGTCAAGCGATCAGGAAATGTTTTAGATGAAATCAAGGTATTTACTGATAAAAATTTTTTTGACCCTGGTTGCTACAGGACTATTAGTTGTAACTACCTCTTGCAAACGGCCCTATTACAGGATCAGAGGTTGATCATATGTCATCAACACTTCTTTTGATCTCAGTTGATCTAATTCTTTAACATTAATTTTACAAATTAATGCCCTCCAACACACACACACACACGGAGTCTTTCTTATTGTGTCACACTACCTTTCTCTGTACAGCATCTTTAATCAATATAACTACACTGAAATCAGAAGTATGGCTAATTTAGACTAGCCAATGTACAAATCTAATACTTGTAAATGTGTTAAGCAAATACTTACAGTATTAATACCAGGTTAGGATGTGTTACGATACAAACAAATCAGTGTTTCTGTGTCTGGATAAAAGCAACCACAATGGTGACACACCTCATCCACTTTATGCCATAGCAAAAAAATGGTAGCAATATTGTGGGGGTGTATTGGGAGAGATGGCGTTTTAGTATGAAAACATTGACATGTAAAGGTCAAGCATTATTACATACTTACTTACAATTTTGTTTACATTTAAGAAGATAAGTCTGGTTTTGCCAGATGAGTCTATTTCGCATTCCCACATGTTTGTTAGCCTCTTACCTTCATTATCATATGGTTCCATCTTGCAAAAATTGCTAACAAAGTTTAGTTCAATTAATTTACTATATGTGATAAAAGTCTCCACACTAACACAGGCATATTTTCAATTGATGATATCACATTTAATGTGGATAAGGTCAATTATCTGGTATGAAGCCTGTTCTAATCCAAGGGATTTTAAAGACAATTTTCTACAAGTGCCACATTAATGGGGCTTTCAAGCTGGCCAGTTTTAGATAGGCAACCTTGTTAGCAAGGTTTCACTATTATTGTATTAAGTAAACTGATATCTTTTCTCCTTTTTCATGTAGTGCTTGGATTTTACCATGACATTGTTTGCCATCCATCTGATAATGTGCTGTGTTTATGGGGGAATTCCCCACAGTGCCACCTGGTGGATAATGAATGTCGTCAGCCTGGTCGTCATGGTTTCACTGGGAGAATATCTCTGTTTGAGGAGTGAACTGGCCGCAATTCCAGTGACGGGTAGTACGTCAGGAAAAACCTGACTGCCAAATTGTTCTATAAATAAATATCACATCCATTTTCATAAATTCATTTCATAATAACTAAGAGTGTTATTGTTCAATTGCTTTCTGAAGGGCGGACACTTGCTCTGCAGAAAGTGATGAAGTTGCAATGGTCATCTGCTCAGGATAATGTTGGTGTAACAATTGCAATGTTTCCCCCAACTTCTGACAGTAGGCTGTAGGAAGTATTAATAAATTTGAAGTGATGAATGGACACTTTATTGTAAGCTTACTTGTGTCAAGATGTGCTGCTAACAAATCACTAGCAAATATTGCTAATAGTTTAGGTAATTGGTTGATAGTCTAAAGCAGAGAGCAGTGTTGTAATTCTAGTAGAGTACACATTATTGAGGTGACGTACATTTGGTTCAGCTGCCTGTAGTAGTTGTAGTAAACAGTTGTATATAGTAGAGATCTCTTCTTTGTCTTGTTTCACTGGTAGGTTGGCCACAAGAACTGGCACTACCTAATGGTAGACCAGTACTGTAATGTGTGATCTTGGAAATTTAGTGCTTATAAAAGTGTAAATTGTAAGGCCTTGCTGAACAGCCACCCCTCTTTAAAAAGACGACCTTGTTAGTGATCCAGTACCAAAGTAAACATAGCTAAGATGTACAACCGTCTCATTATAGTGACATTGTTCTCTAGGTCCCAAACATAGCTTTGTGACCTCATTAATAAGACCACCTCATTAGTGACCATGTTAAGTAGGTCCCAAACATAACTAAAGTGTACTTCATGACCTCATTAATAAGACCACCTCATTATAGTGACCATGTCAAGTAGGTCCCAAACATAACTAAAGTGTACTTCATGACCTCATTAATAAGACCACCTCATTATAGTGACCATGTCAAGTAGGTCCCAAACATAACTAAAGTGTACTTCATGACCTCATTAATAAGACCACCTCATTATAGTGACCATGTCAAGTAGGTCCCAAACATAACTAAAGTGTACTTCATGACCTCATTAATAAGACCACCTCATTATAGTGACCATGTCAAGTAGGTCCCAAACATAGCTAAGGTGTACTTCATGGCCTTGTTAATAAGACCACCTCATTATAGTGACCATGTCAAGTAGGTCCCAAACACAGCTAAATTAATGTTCTATAAACATCTCACCTGGTCTAGTGGTACAGCATCCGCCTGAGCCATGATCATACGACACACTGCTGCACATATGTTGTCTAGGCAACGTGGGTCAGTTTCCATGGTGACCAGTGAAAATAGAGCTTGAAGTGCTTCAGGGAAATGTCTATAGGGAAATACATTTTCACAATTGTCCTTCATACAAATTTTGATGGAAGGAAAAATTAATGAATCCAAACTTCCACAGCTCTGACAAATTAAATGTTGAGGTTATCATAATATCTAAACACTCAATTTTAAAGCTGCTTATTGATGTTTGATGAAATAAAAGTTTGATGAATTTAACTGCCCCAGGAAGACTTGCTTACACAAGACTCAAGTGGCTGAGTAAAGCACAGGCATCCCAGGGCTGGTTTACTGGGCGACAATAATCGTGTTTCGCACGACTACCATAGGCTTTGCTTGTTTGTGTGTAGTGTATCAGAAGCATAAATTATAAGTTAGATAGGGAATTGCATAAACTATTACTTGTGCAATGCTTAGTCAAAAGCAAAAATACAAAATAAGAAAAAAACAGCTACCAATGAAATGTGAAACAGTAACATCACAAAAGTATGGCAAAGATACCACCTAAGTGACTTGCTGTGTTTGCAATAAGTTCTCAAATGTGGAAATATAACCTGTAACTAGGGGCTGAAACCTCCCAATATAGAGAGGTGCTAGGTGATCACATACTCAGACAAGACAAGAGGCCATATAAATATGGGTATTTCGAGTATAGTGGAGGAAAGGAGGCAAACTTTGAGATGAACTCTGTGGAGGAAGAGACTGGACAAGTAGCAGACCATTCCCTACTTAATGGACGTTTGGAACTAGTTAATTGTTTTGCATTACTTTACAGGAAGGTTGAACTCTATTCAAGAATTTCAACTGTACCAACAAGGTCAATAGGAAATGTGCACCCTTTTCAGAATGGAGGTCTTCATTGTGACCTCAATTAGAAGGTACAATGTACTATTACATAGTAACTACTAGGGGAAGTTTGTCATACAGTACGTACACATGGGAATAAAATATACTCCCTCATGACATTCCAGCTTGCTGTGTGCCCATTTATTAGAGCCATGTATTTAAGAGGTGACTCATACAGAACTCACAAGGGTTCTGGGATGTATATCACAAAATGGATCACACCAATTTAAATATGTACGTGTAATTACAAACTCACTGGACACTTCTACTGCCGGATACTAACACTCCCAAACCAAATGCAGCATTACTCCTGACTTCCTCGTCCTCATCACTGAGACATTTGATGAAGACACTTATAAGGTGTAAGAGGTTAGCAGAAGATGTTCCGAGAGCTTCACATATCTAGGAGGTACGTAAAGCTCATGGTATGAAGCACAGAATGGGAATGGGGGACTGTTGTACTAACTTCTGAAAGTGTTCCGATTACAAATGATCTCTCAGCAACTTGAGAACCAGATTTCTAAAAACAAAAATAAAACTGTACTTTTCCACCATCCTTTTTGCATACCAGTTTTCTTTGAAGTAGTTTCACAAATGAATTGATCTCATCCATTGTGATAACAGGCCCAGCGGCTGTTATAAGTGGACCAATGAGGTTACCTGCTGACTCTATCAATGACCCATCTAATTCCGCCTACAAGGAAAACACAGGTACCCATGGTTACTTCCCCCCACACATGACCCACACACGTAATACCATTTCATCATCTTCAGTTATGCTGTCTTCATCGTCAGAATCAGCCCCTTGACACAAGGTCTATAAAACAAACAGGAAAGATATTTTACTTCAGACCTCACATACCACATAAACTTCACAGTTCAACAAACACAATTATTAGTGTAGTGTTTTCTTTCATTTACAACTATTCATTGAAATGCCCACTGATCACTAACATTTATAAGCAGGAAAAGATAGAGAATTGGACCTAAGAAAAAGAAACTAACAAAAAGACTCTTGCAAGATAGCAGGAAAAGAAATACTCTAATAGAATGCACACCTACAACACAGTTTATGCATTTTAGGTGTCTAGATGATGTGGGTGTTCTCAAATGCTAGTGCATTCATTACCTTCTGCTCCAATACTGATGTTATAGCTGCACAAATCTTGCCAACTGTTTGTTTATCAAACACAACAGTATTTCTAATGGTCTTCAGCATTTCCTCAATTGTCTCCAGTGCAGCGATGCAGACCAACTTATCAGGGTCAGTTTGAACAATGGAGGCTTTCTCAGAGTAAGAGACATTGACTAGAACTTGAAGGTTAGCTGCAAGCAAAACAATACAAGTACCATGAACAAAAACTAGTTTACACCAGCTACATAAATACAAGAGCTTGTAAATTACACAAAGATTTGACACACTTTACTATTATCAGAAACTACACACTTAAAAACTGTGGAAGGAATCTGTTGACATGGACACTTGTGGACAGAGTTGGGGTAGTTACTTAAGAAATGTAACTAGTTACTTTTATCTCATGTAACTTAGTTACAGTAACTTATTAAAAGGTAGCTGGTAGATATCTAGTTACTATTTACTTTCATAAATAAGTTGTGCTTGTTTTGTTGAGTTTTGTAACATGATTATTTTGCCCAGAGCAACGGAAGAAAATAACTATATATAATAACAATTATATGTACACTTTCTGACAATAATGATTCTGTAGCCATTTCAGCTCAGTTTCAACTGTTAAGTCTGTATTCTCAAGCTGAATCATGAAGACCATTACACAGAAAGTGTCTACTTAATGTGGCTGTAGCACAAAAATTGAAGTGCTCTTGCTTTAAAAGCATAATTACCTGTAATTAGTAACTATTGTAATTTAAGATACTTTTCAGGCAGTTACAAGTTACAAAGCAAGTAACTAGTTATATTACTAGTTACTTTATAAGGTAACTAGTTACCCCCAACTCTGCTTGTGGACACCTAGCTCAAGTCCCAAAGTATTCCTTATTATAGTATGTTCACGTTGAGCTGAATCCTCAAAAACACTTAATAACTCATGGATGCAATTACACACGATCTTGAAATTTGGCTCATTTGTAGTACTGCTTGACCCGCTAAAAATATTTCAAAATCTTGTTCAAATGTTTGACATAATATTTACAGCCAATCAAAATTTTTGCAATACATTTCCTATGTGGAAGCCATATAAGTACAGTGTCCATTACAGCCCTTTCCCAAACTTGTAATGGAGCCAAACCGTATGTGTCTGTTGTTGACACCTTTGCTGTTACCAATCATCATCTGGTTGGCTGAAATGTTAACTCTGTTGAGAAAAAATCCACTTTTAATTTTTAGCTGTTTTTCAGGATTCAGCTCAACGTGAACATACTATAGGACTGATAAATGCACATATCCACTAGTACAAATATGAATATCATTATTAAGAAGTAACCAATACAGGTTAGAGGATATACCAATTGTCTTATGAATATGATAAAATAGCAGGAAGAAATCATCTAACACACTCAGCAACAATTAGTACTAAACTTTGTAAGAGTAACAATAGCTTCAAGTGTTTCATATGCTACAGTAACTTCAAAAGATCAGGCTGCAAATACGTATTTCTAAGCCAGTTCAAAGACTGGATGAAATAAAACACAGCAGTGGTAGCTAACCCTATCATAGATTTTTGCCAATATTCCAATAGTTAAGCGACCTATACTCAACAGTTTTAGCTTGATAAGGTGTCTCTAGCATTACAAATCTGTTACTAGCTCAGTCTGTGAGTCCAGTCCACAAAATTTATCACACCTTGTGGATTATTAGTTCACAGCCCAAAGATGATGGTTAATAGCTGGACATCTCTAAGTTAAGATTTTAGTCCTGTCAATTCTTAATACTGCTAGGATTATCAAGTAGTTGCCCACAATGGAGAAATGTTCTTTAAGGGATCCACTACACAGACAGTTCTTTTGTTTAGCCACACAAACTGTAAAACAAGGTTGACTTTTATTTTATGGTTGACTGAAAGAAATATTGTAATACATACACCACTGTTGTTTAATCCTCTCATTCTTATCAATTCTCCACATTAAACGTAAAACAAAGCCGCTGCTTGTAATGATGACACAGAAGGTAATCTATAACAGATAGCAGTACTGTTATCAGTTGTTGACTGGACAAGTGACTAAGATACAGTATAACTGACAACAGATGTAGGCAGGAAGTTGTCCATTAGGATGCTATTTCCCTGGAAGCATTTCTGTTGTGACAAATAAACATATAATCCAGCAGCTAGGAATGTTCAAAGACATTTCCTACAAATCAGCACTATAAGATTCCTGTAGTCACAATTATATTTTTATAATAGATACTCGTATGCTTGGATATCGTTCATTTGACGTTACACAGCTTAAAAGAGTTTTAAAGAGAAAGATTTTACAATAATACGTAAGGAATGGGGCAAGTTGATGTATTAGCTTGCCTCTTGAAATTCTAATAGTTTTCAGTCTTCAATTTCAAATGACAGTTAAGCCATGTGACATTCATGCTGTGTTCACAATGTGGCCGTGGGTCTCGGTATTTTTGTGGTTAGGCAACAATAAGAGAATTTCTAAAGAAAAGCATATTTCCTTGTATGACCAGACTGTTTCCTCACATAATTTAACCAAAGAAACACTTGACACTCCAGCATTTGTATCTCAAAAACTTAAGCTATTAAACACGCGAATAAGGCTTTACTTCCTGATAAATGTTAGTTTAGTAGCACTATGGTTTAATATTTACAATGGTTTAATATTTACAAAATGAAACAGTTTCATCTTTATATTGCTATCATTTTCAATTTGTATACAATGAAAAGGAATGCATCAAACCAAACACGTTTATCAACACACGCACACTCACAAATACCACATTCACTGAACTACAAGGGCTATTATACATATTTAATGCTTCTAGTCAACATAAATTGCAATAGGAGGTATTTCCAATTAAAGGAGTTGATTGTGTGGATTACTAGCCAGGAATCAACTGTTGTGTAATAGCCCTTGTAATTCAGTGAATGTGGTATTTGTGTGTGTGTGCGCACGTGTCTCGATAAACATATATTTCTCGAAGAATTGTTTGGTTTAATGCATTCCTTTTCGTTGTATACAAATTGAAAATGATAGCAATATATAAATAAAGATGAAAGTGTTTCATTTTGTAAATATTAAACCATATCTTATTCAGTGCTACTAAACTAACAACCACAGTTAGCAGGAAGTTAAACAAAAGCCTTAACCGCAATAGTTTAATAGCTTAAGTTTTGAGATAAACAGTTTTCAAACACTGGAGTGTCGGTTAGTATTTGGGTGTAGGGCTGTGTAACAAGCAGAACGTGGTTGAAAACTACGTGAAACAACCGCAAAGAAAGATTATGAACTTTACAAGCTAGTAGGGAGCATTACAATAAAAAGTACTTAAACAAGAGGATCATCACCTACTTTCTACTTCAACTTTTTTTTTTTTTACTGTAACAAATACAGTGCACATAACATAATTATGATGGCTGAATTTGTTTGAGCACTTTTATCGTTATGATCCCTATACCTTGTAAAGTTTTTAATATTTCCTTACAGTTGTTTCACATAGATTTTGATGATGTTCTGCATAGCCCTACACATGAAGCTAGCCCAGATTAATCTGCTTAATTCAACTGTTGGAGGCATAAAGGACAAAGGTGAGTCCATAATGTGTAGTACGTACTGTAACATGGCAAAAAGGCACCTCCAGGCTGAAGTGATGTCTAATAGTGAAAAATTAAGCCTATAGCCTTAGGTTATGTCTGAAGCAGTCAGTCTATCAGCTCAGCAGAAACTTCCACTAAATTAACTTTTATAGCAATTTATTGGATTTGTTTCAGGTCACACTAAAAAAAAGCTTGCAACCAACACTGCCAAGGCACTGTGAAGGTACTTTAAGTAGGTCAATATTTGTTTGAAAGGTGCAACCTTCATGATCCTACTGCTAAGCATTTAACAAAACAGCCTCACTGTATCAATGATATATACAAACTTTAGTAGACCTTTAATACAACATGCTGAAGTTCTAGTAAATGAGACATCTAAAAGAACTAGTCATTTGCACAGAGAAGGATAATGTTCCAAAGAGTATTTTGTAAAGTGTACATGACCTTCAAGATGCGGCCCATGTGATTGTCATGTGTAACGTAACATCCACCAAAACAAATAAAATAAATATGACGCATAGAATCCCCCGGAAGCCATCATTGAAAGTAGAATGATTTTTAGATTTACTTCCAAGTTTGTTTTACAAACTGAAAGTACAATAGTGTGGTTGCATGACTGCCTGTGGCTGCAAGGGATTTTTGTTAACTTTTTTTTGTAAATGCAACGTAATTAAGATCACAAGTATTAATGGATCATACATGTGATATGCAATCACGGCACACTCCAACCTATCAGATTCTATGAGAAATTAAACTTGAAAGACCACAAAAAGGACACCATAGTTGATACCTTGATAATCAGCACACATTCCATGGTACCTTTTGCATTAGCAAGAACTCACAATAGTTCTAGTGTACACATTTAGTAACTTGGAATCAAGACAGCTCTCCAAAGAGGAAGGTGTTCAGAATAACATTGTTTCACTGTATTTCAAACACAAGGTCCTCTTCATGACAATTTGTGCAACAGCAGCAGCAGCAGATAGGCATGCTCAGTATGCATAAGTACAATCTCTCCATTGTAAAAATAAACTGGCCTCGGCCGGTAAAGCTCACACACTACTGCATCACATCATTTTGCTTATAAATACGCTCGACCATAGTCCCAATGAGATTGCCATATACCCAAACCACATACGTAAAACACAAAATGCATACATAATAATAATAGAGAATTCTCAAATTCAAATACATGTGATGTTACATATAGTTGTGCACAACTCAATGCATTGTAGTTGACAAGAGTTTACCCCATTACTGAAGTCTGATTGTAAACAAGGAAGCTATTCTTCATTATGAAATCAGGTGTTATGCTGCAAGACCACATTAACGAATTGAAAACTATTTGAAGCATTTCAGTTTAGCATCCTGAAAGCTTTACGAATATATTCTAGTATCCACCTGAATAGGCTGTGGTATTAGTTTAGCATTGTGAAAGTGCTTAGATTGAACAGTTCTAAGCATCAAGTGGTTTTCAGCATATATACATGTGCCTGTTTAACAAAGGTTCAAGGTTGGGATAGTGGTCAGGGGGCTGTTGTTCTAAGAAAATATTTCCTTGAAGTTAACCACAAACATAAACAAACTTCCTTTGGGTGTTTCCATTACAAATAATGGTAATAAATTTTAAGATAATTTACTAGCAAAGTGTTACCCTTCATAAAGAATTCCCCGTACCGAGGACATTGGTCTATGACAGAACCACTAGTCCCACAACGTTCTCAGAACCAGCTTACACATATCAGTAGTGACATAATGTATGTAAAAAGGATTGTCTGTTTCTGCTTTGCTACAAACTAGACATACAATAGCATGTAATATATGTGACCGGATTTGCGAAAAGGTACCTTTTCCACACATTTTACATACCAGCAAACATAATGATGTACCATTTGACTCCTTCCACTGATTAACTTACACTTGGTATCAAAATGCAGCCTGATACCATAGCTACGCTCATGGAAAAATTCAGGCAATGGTATGCTATGATTAAAAAGTTATGAAACTTCAAAGCTAAAAAAATTGGCTAAATTTTGTGTGTGAAAAAGGTACCTTTTCGCAAATCCGGTCACATATAGTTCTGCAACTACTCTTGCTACTCAGGCTGTGTGTTCTTCAAGTTTCTATCCACATTACTTTGTGTCCAGAGCTAGCTGTCACGTGTGAAACTACCACTTTATCATGTGACATGATTACATTAATGTGCAAATCTTGGTTATAAGCAAGAAGCTGGTGAATAAGCGTCATTCAGTAGGCTTCGTTGCTTCGTAGTGGCTAGGCGTTACTCAGTGGATTACTAACGAGATTAGTAATTTCGTTACTTAAAGTAATAATATTACATAATATTTGACTTGTTATAGTAACTTCATTACTTGGGTAACGCGTTACATTTGCAAGTAAAGTAACTTGAGTTATATTACATGTTTTTATAGCATATTTCGTTATATTACTTAGTTACCAAAAGGGTAATGATATTACGTAACACGTCACCCCCAACACTGCATGTACATGATGTGTTTCCAACCTTCTTTTTATCAAGTTGGCCCATGATTACCTTGTATTCCAGTTTGTAAAATTATCCTCACAGAATTCAACCACACATTATACACACACACTACATGACACACACACACTACATGACACACACACTACATGACACACACACTACATGACACACACACTACATGACACACACACTACATCACACACACACACACACACACACACACAAACACGCACGCACGCACGCACGCACTACACACACAGTGTCAGAGATTGACATGGGGGGTCCGACACCAACTGGAATCCAACACACACTACATACACACTACACATACACATAACTACTACTACTACTACCAATTAAAGAATAACCTTCTTCACCTTTCACACATTATACTAATCAACCATAGTACCTGTAGTTTATAGGACAGGTCAAGTCTATCAAGAGCCTACTAATTGAGAAGTTATATGAATGCACACAATGCAAGACCAAATCGTTGAAATATTCATCAGTAAAGCCATACACACCTTAAAAACTACCCTTCACCTGGAAAGAAATTATGATGAAAGGTTAATGTCAATTTTAACTGCTTCAACATCCTACCTTAACACATGTCACTGACTTAATGTACATTCCAGCATCATGCTTATAAGGTAACAGTGACAGCCAGCATTGTGTGTTTACTTTCAGTATTATTTTCAATGGTTTATGAGGTTTACAAACATTGAATAGTTATTGGTTAGCATCCTGAAAGTCCGTTATAACATCAAGACTGTGGTGATCAATAGGGTGTATCCAACTGGGTTGATTTGTGGTTGTTTAGAGGGAATTTTTGAATCACACATACCATGTGATGTGTGAGGGCTAAAGCTGATTAAAAGCCACATCCTCAATTAGCACATAGCAGTGGCATGCAAATTGTTAATCCAATGCTTGAAACATTGCAACAACATATTAGTATCATAAACACAACACTCAAACTGTATGATGGTAAGAATCCCATCAAACATGCACGCACACCACTTATTGCCTATAGCATTCTAGAATCCTACAGAGATTGAGGGAATTTCCCTGATTACTACTAATTGATATATCAATCACCTGAACCATGTGCAGGTGTAATGAGATGATTAACCTTTGATCCCTTAACAAAATATCTGTTTGTCAAAAGTGCACATACTTGAGAATTGCATTTGAGGTCTTGGGAGTATGATTGTGAACCAGATTTAAACTTTGTGTATGCATGTACATACAGCTTATTTGTGTAGTGTGCGCATGCGTGCGTGCATATGTGTAGTAGTGCGTGTGTGTAGTAGTAGTAGTGTGTGTGTAGTAGTAGTGTGTGTGTAGTAGTAGTGTGTGTGTAGTAGTAGTGTGTGTGTAGTAGTGTGTGTGTAGTAGTAGTGTGTGTGTAGTAGTAGTGTGTGTAGTAGTAGTGTGTGTAGTAGTAGTAGCGTGTGTGTAGTAGTAGTGTGTGTGTAGTAGTAGTGTGTGTAGTAGTAGTAGCGTGTGTGTAGTAGTAGTGTGTGTGTAGTAGTAGTGTGTGTGTAGTAGTAGTGTGTGTGTAGTAGTAGTGTGTGTAGTAGTAGTGTGTGTAGTAGCAGTAGCGTGTGTGTAGTAGTAGTGTGTGTGTAGTAGTAGTGTGTGTAGTAGTAGTAGCGTGTGTGTAGTAGTGTGTGTGTAGTAGTAGTGTGTGTAGTAGTAGTGTGTGTGTAGTAGTAGCGTGTGTGTAGTAGTGTGTGTAGTAGTAGTAGTGTGTGTAGTAGTAGTGTGTGTGTAGTAGTAGTAGTGTGTAGTAGTAGTGTGTGTAGTAGTAGTGTGTGTGTAGTAGTAGTGTGTGTAGTAGTAGTAGTGTGTAGTAGTGTGTGTGTAGTAGTAGTAGTGTGTGTAGTAGTAGTGTGTGTGTAGTAGTAGTAGTGTGTAGTAGTAGTGTGTGTAGTAGTAGTGTGTGTAGTAGTAGTAGTGTGTAGTAGTAGTGTGTGTGTAGTAGTAGTGGCGTGTGTGTAGTAGTAGTGTGTGTGTAGTAGTAGTGTGTGTAGTAGTAGTGTGTGTAGTAGTAGTGTGTGTGTAGTAGTAGCGTGTGTGTAGTAGTAGCGTGTGTGTAGTAGTAGTGTGTGTAGTAGTAGTAGTGTGTGTAGTAGTAGTAGTGTGTAGTAGTAGTGTGTGTGTAGTAGTAGTAGTGTGTGTAGTAGTGTGTGTAGTAGTAGTAGTGTGTGTAGTAGTAGTGTGTGTGTAGTAGTAGTAGTGTGTAGTAGTAGTGTGTGTAGTAGTAGTGTGTGTGTAGTAGTAGTGTGTGTAGTAGTAGTAGTGTGTAGTAGTAGTGTGTGTGTAGTAGTAGTAGTGTGTGTAGTAGTAGTGTGTGTGTAGTAGTAGTAGTGTGTAGTAGTAGTGTGTGTAGTAGTAGTGTGTGTGTAGTAGTAGTGTGTGTAGTAGTAGTAGTGTGTAGTAGTAGTGTGTGTAGTAGTAGTAGTGTGTGTAGTAGTAGTAGCGTGTGTGTAGTAGTAGTGTGTGTGTAGTAGTAGTGTGTGTAGTAGTAGTGTGTGTGTAGTAGTAGCGTGTGTGTAGTAGTAGTGTGTGTAGTAGTAGTAGTGTGTGTAGTAGTAGTGTGTGTGTAGTAGTAGTGTGTAGTAGTAGTGTGTGTGTAGTAGTAGTGTGTGTGTAGTAGTAGTGTGTGTAGTAGTAGTAGTGTGTGTAGTAGTAGTGTGTGTGTAGTAGTAGTGTGTGTAGTAGTAGTGTACGTGTAGTAGTAGTAGTGTACGCAGTAGTAGTGTGCGTGTGTGTAGTAGTGTGCGTGTAGTAGTGTGTAGTAGTAGTGTGTGTAGTAGTAGTGTGTGTGTGTGTGTGTGTAGTAGTAGTGTGTGTGTGTAGTAGTGTGTGTGTGTGTGTAGTAGTAGTGTGTGTGTGTAGTAGTGTGTGTGTGTGTAGTAGTGTGTGTGCGTGCATGTGTGTGGTGCACAGTGTATGTCAATATAACATATGGCTAACGTCAGAACAAGACTTCATACACGCACGCACGCACGCACACACACGCACACCTTTACTATCATCATCACTGTTACCCAGGTAAGTACACCACAATATTGTTAGCTGTCCTACACAACACAATGCCGCCTTCCTAATACCAGCAGCTGTCGTATCCTGTTGTTAATGGTAACAGCAGTCAAATACTAGCTCACAATCAACTGACTTCTGTTAACAAGTTGATTTGTTGGTAGCAATCATCAAGGTAGGGATAGAACTCTTTGCCGACATTTACTGCTATTTCTCTTATAGAGTTACAAGCATCTTCCTTTTCTTCCAAGTAAGCGTTCTCAATGCTGTACCTGCAGAGAATAACACACTACATTGAACCGTCTAAAACAGCACCACTGAATTTTCAACAACCACATACAATTTTCAGCCAGCACAACTGAATTGGACACACACACAAAGACACACTTTGCCTTAGACATATACGCAACTTGTAATGAACATTTAATGTAATTTTAATGTTGACTAATTTAACTACAATTCTCACCCTTCAATTTCCTCTTCTAAGTCACCTTCTTCTGTGTCGCTATCCTCCTCAAAATTAAACAGTGGCATATCTGATGACAGTGTGTGTGTCTATAGAGAGTAATGGTGATGGTTATGATGATATTCCAGCATGATGTAGCACCTTGACTCCTTCAGTGGAGCTAAGAGACTCGAGCATCTTAGGAATAATGGTCTCCAGGTGTGGCAGTATATCGGTGCCGAGTACACAGGATAAAGAAGCAAACATACCATACCTATAGGGTTGGAGCAACAAGTAGGGGGACAGAGTGACAAACAGTCTAAAACAGTATGGGGTACAGAGAACAAATGATAGGGCCAAACTCACGTTGCTCTCCTTAAATCTGGATCATCGTGTTGTACAATATTCTACATGTTAAAAATGAATTTAAAAACAAGACTTAGTATAATATTAGACTGACTTTCCCTAGCTCAATACATTCAGGAGCTAAAGGTCTGAAGTTGTCATTTCCAATGGCCCGGGCAAGAACACCTAATGTGTCAATGGCTTGTGCTTGTAACACATAAGTGTTTTTGTCTGCTGGTACAGATAAACAGTCCTAAACCAAACACAACAATAGTGACACACGTGATTTGTAAAAGTAACTAAATGACCTTCAGTATCTCTACAACTCTTGAGAAGTATGGTAACAGGTCAGCTGTGGCTGCCACAGCTACAAACACAAAGTTATACAATCACTACACCACTCATCAACCCCTTACCTAAAGCTGCAATGCCACTTAGCACCAGTTCCTTAACATGTATAGCCTATTAGACAGCAAGACATACAAACCAGGTACTATGGAGACACTCACAGAAGTATGTGTGTTACTATAGATGACAAACAATCTTTCTATGATATTAGGCAGGTAAGGCACCACATCTGAGCCTACATGAATAATGAGACAATAAATAACAATGTATTCTAAAATGCAAGCTTGAATGGTACCAATTTTTTATTTGATGCTCACCTAAGCTCTCGCAGAATTTTTCCAGTGCATAGAATGTTCTTGTTAAACTGACATTGGCTTCACCGTGCCTACCGAGAGCATCACCTGAGGTCACATGACCCAGGTACTCCAGCAAAAGGGGCAATAGTTGTGAAGTAAACTGATGAATTTCTGGCTGTAATATATTGACGTGTTAAGGGTGTGACATGTATGCCAAATGGCTGGAAGTTTCGAGGGGAAAATTTTTTTGAGTTCTTAATTATAACTTTCGAAATAGCTTAAAGGATTTAGTGCAATGCAACGATTAAGCAAAAATCACAAAACAGAAAAAAATCATCCCTCAGAATATCTAGCCATATAGAATAGGTTTTGTACTTGTAGGAACTCTGAGAATTGTCCTACAGCAAACAGAGCTGCATTACACACCAGTGGTTCTTTGTCTGACATGCCTGAAATAATCACATTTTAAAACTACAATGCCTGTTTAATCTCACTTACTATTGTATATATGTTGTAGCAAGGAAGAGAGATGACCTCTACAGAACAATACACAGTAACACAAGTTGGTACGATCTCCTTGAATACAAGCTGCATATAATTGTTACAAACAAAAATCTAAAAGCATGTGTTCCACAAAAATAAAATTTGGGCTTTTACTTATTCCAATTTTCCATAATCGTTTTCTAGTGAGCAACCACAAGGGAAGCAGCTTTTATTCAAGGACGCGACCACATTCCCATACTGTTTTCTGATAAACTCGGAGCACCCTTCAGCCATTACAGCAATAGCTATGAGTGCTGCCTTCCTCTCTAGTTTTTCATTGCTGGAGGTCCAGGGCATGACCAGGTTCAGCTGGAGGTGTGGCAAGCTGCAAACATGTGGAATGGGCTAAAAGCATCACTCACTACTGGGAGAAAAACTTTCTCTGGTGGAAGATTAAGTGCCAGAACATCCAACACCTATGAAGGAAAGACAACAATTACCTCACTTCAGGATGCTCAAGTGGAAATTATGAAGCACACATGATTAAATAGAATCCAGCAAAAGCAAAATACTTTAGGATATTTACATCTAGGAAATAGAAATTGTTCTTGACCTATTATTGAAACTAAGGGAGTGTGCTTTAATCACATCACCTCTAATCTGACCAACTCCCAAATGGGTCATTGTGACCTTCCTAAGGCAGCCACCAGCTTAATAATTTTATGTGGCCAACCAGATTAGAGCAAAGTTTAATTTTTAGCTGTACTTCCTGACCTGGGCAGCGTAAGATCCAGGAGACTGTGTACCCAGTTCCTCTTCTCCCAACATATCATCGTATTCATCATCTTCTCCGTGAGGAGTAGCCATGACATTTAACAGCACTTGTAGTATCCCTTGTATCACCTGTGACTTTGCCAGTACCTGCTCATGATAACACACATGTTGTACACATACACAGAATATATGCAGTTCTTACCTTCTTCTTTACTGTGGCAAGCCAAGAAACCACTGATAATGCTTTTACTCTGATGGTGTTACCAAGACTTGCATTGGAGGCTAGCTAAAAAAATATATATATATATTTATTTATTTTCACAAAAAGGTGATTATTATTGTGGTGCAATTTGCTGCAAATAACTTATGTTTATGATCATCCAAATCATACAGTATGATAGTACTGTATAGTAGGGACCACAAGGTTTGGGCATGGCACATAAAAAACATCACCCAAACTTTTACCAGCTTCACGATGATGAAGTGATGAAGCAATATTGGTTAAGTAAAACTAAGCCCAAACAAACCATCCGATCGACCCAAAATGCTTTCAACAAGTTGCTAGGGATTTTTTATTTTTATTTTTAATATTAAATGGAATTTTCTAGTGACTGACTGACTGACTGATGCCTTCAGATAAGTGTAACTCAATAACGGCTAAGGCTACAGGCTTGATTTTTTCACTGTTCGACATCGCTTTAGCTGGAAGAGTAATATACTTCAATTTTCAGACGATAATTGGTAGCTACACCATTTCTTTCTTTTGATGCAGTATGCATGGGTTCACCATTCACAATACGTAATTTTATTTTTACAAAAAAATTAACAAAACAAGTACACAAAAAAAATTGGAATTTTCAACTAGAGTAGGGACCATAGCACATCGATAAAAAATACTGAAACAGTGCACGGTATTAAATCACAGTAAAACAATAAAAAGTATTAATAATATCCTTACTGTGCATTTCCAATATATAACACTTCTTATTGTTTTACTGTGATTTAATATCGTGCACTACTCCAGCTTGTTTCAGCACTTTTTAACACATCTGTAATGGAGGGTTTAATGCAGAAAAGAAATGCTTGTTACCTTTCCAAACTTGCCACTACATAGAGAGTCTCTAGAATATACATTCAAAGAAAGAAAAAAAAAGGAAAGGCAAAAAAAAATATGTCCTACTAGATTTGAACTTGGATCTTTGGATTCAAAGTCCAATGTGCTAACCATTACACTATAGGACCAGGGCTGGAAATATGCAACATTGTTTAGTATATAAGAGTTGCATTAGAAAGTGTGAGTGTACACTGTACATTGTGTGTGTGCGTGCATGTGTGCGTGTGTGTGTGCATGACTTACAGTTAGACAAAATTCTAGTAGAGAAGTAAGATAGGGTGCCACTATGGCCACTTCACATTCCACCAGTTCATCAAACAATTCCATAGCTTCACATGCATGATCCTAGACATTAAGAACAAAACAATATCCCCTCAACACAAATACACAAAATTCTAACTTCACTCTCCTCCAATAGACGTTGAATGGTCGGCACAACTTTTGCAATTAAGGCCCGAAATGTTCCCTAAAATATCATAACTACAAATCAGGTTGTCAATACAGAGACTTCACTAACAATTTCATCGTCTCCAATATATTCCACCATACTTGTTAGACACCTGCATTAAAACACAAAGAAACATGGCACGTGCTTCTTATCCTCACCTACCTTATGGTATTGAAAGCAATGAGTGAGTTATCATCCAACGTTGAAAAGAACAAAACAAGCAGAGATGAGAAATGAGACTCAAGCTACAGTGGATGTGGCAGTAGATAATTCTTCTATTGTTTTTACATACTAACTCACATACTCCCCAGCATTGTCCATAACTGAGACAAGTAACTGCATGCCAGTCTATGGGAAAAACAAGCATGTTGTTATGCACCTGTGCTGAACAAAAAAAAAAAATTCCACTGTATCCCACAATCTAAATATTTCACTCGAGTTCCACATACCAGTCTCTCATTAGCAGCCTGGCTATGACATAACTGGTTGATGATGGCAAGCAACTCCTTCCATCTCTCCACTGGTAACTCTTGTCTTGCAACCATAGCAATCTGGGAGCAGGACATATGGGCCTACTCTGTAAACACACTTTTACTGACCACATGAATGATAGCATTCTGTACCAAAGGACTACAGCATAAAAAAAACCAAAAAAAAAACCCAGGTTAGACATACATGGTGGTGCTGCTGAACTACACAAAACGTACACTGGTTCTCTTGTTAACGTTTGCAGCAACATCACTTTTAGTCTGTCATAAAATATATTTTTCGTTTGCACAAACAATAAATATGAAAGATCACCTTGTATGTGTTTCTTCGTCCAGCTTCTTCCACAATTTCACTAATCTCTTCCTCAGCAACACTGCAGCATATTGCCGGTACTACACACATACATACTAGACATTTTAATACAAATGACATCTGTCATCCTTACCTGAGGATTCTGAGAACCCTCTAACACTTCACAAAGACTTGGAATGATGGAAGGATGCTTGTAGATGGTTTGTAGCTCCGCAGTCGCCTAAACAAACACTGAGGACGACTTAAGAAGGCAATATTTAGTTTACCTGGCGGATTGTTTCGTTGTCTGGGATCAGCAGGCGAGCAAAGATTGACTCCATGCTTTGGCTTGACGTAAGCGCCGGGTGCGCGTAAAATTAAACAAAAATAAAACAGTCGCGCTGTGTTTTCCTGCAGGAGCTATTTATGGCCATACATCGTGACATTGCTTCCAGAAGATAAACATTATTGTATGATACTCTGCGTTATTGGTATTAAGGTAGGGCTACTGAATCGTGATTTGTGTTATTTCTAATTAATGCACTGCATATACACTACAAAATCACAACATTACAAAAATCAAGTGAGGCTTAAGAATGGATTGGTCTGTACAAAAATACATTTTCAGTCAAGTCCAACCATGTCGTGTGGTTCACGACCTGCAGACATGGCGAGCTATTTGAGCCAGTAATCCATCCCTGCTTCCTTATCGATGAAATGGCTGTACTTCAGGTAGAATGATTTGGAGATGGCGTTGTAGTTGTCTTGAACTGCCTGAAAATTAAAAAAAGAAGCAATTATAGAAAGCGCCTGCGCTACAATTAAGTAGCTAGGCCACAGCTTTGTAGAATTTGCCTTTCACGTTGCGGTGAAGATTTATGGCCATTATTCTAGCATAGTACGGAGGTTGAATGTTTACATTTTATTCTTGCCAGATTTCGTGTATCTGAATTACGATCTCGTTCATGAAAGGGCAAATTTTTAGAGGCGTGGCTACCGTGACTTGCCAAAACGATGTCTTGTTCACCATCCACGTGCACGGTAATGTTGTAGACGTCCTTAGTCTCCCTCGAGTGTGCTCCCTGTATCTTTCTGCTACCAGCCAGCTCCTTTTTACAACGGACGAAGATGCTTTCTGTTACACAAAACACCTCCGATCCTGTGTCGACAAGAAACCTAACGGGGCCGATCTTGCTACCATCTTCTCCTTCAACGCTTCCTTCAACACTCAGAAACTCTCCGACGGACTTCAGTTCCTCCAGAATGCAGCAGCGTCCCACAGCAACTATGCACTGATTTCTCACTTTTTCAGCTACAGCTGTATATGCATGTGCAAATTGGTTACAGCTAGCAAAGTGTGGTGTTGTGTGTAGTGGCTACCTGCGATGTCTCCAGTTTTCGGTTTGCTGCTTGTCGCCATGCGTGGTGATCTCACCCGAGTTAGCTATTCCTTTTGACCACGTATTAATGGGTGTATACGTTGTGTAATGCAAAGGGTATTGACCATGGTTTGCAAGTACCCAACTTGCATAACCAACCCAACATGATTTCAGACCTTCTGGTCAATCATGAACCACAATAGTGGCTCATCATGTCTATTTCTTTCTACAGGATGGGAAAGGACAAGAAGAGTAGCAGCAAAGAGGAGCAACCATCAGGAGAAGACAAAGAAAAATCTGGTGAAGTATCATCTTTAGCTCCTGAAGCAGTCATTAAGCTGGCAGACAAGAGTATGCAGCAACAAACTGTCTTATTGGTCTCAGCCTTATCTGCCAAACAGTTGGATCAATACGAGATCTTTCGTCGTTCCACAATGCCACGAGCAGCAGTGAAACGACTAATGCAATCTGTTAGCAGTACAAATGTCCCACAAAATGCTGTTATAGCTATGGCCGGCATCACCAAAGTTTATGTTGGTGAAATTGTAGAACTAGCTTGTCAAGCCAGAGAGAATCTACATGAGACTGGTCCTTTACAGCCTAAACACATCAGAGAAGCTGTTAGAATCATGCGCAGGAATAACAACATGCCTTGCACCAAGTACAAGAAGGTGGCAGCTATTTTTAAGTAGCCCTTATAGTGACACATGATTGTATATTTAATATTTGCTCTATACATGAATATATATAATAGTTTTCATCTCATTAACTAGCCACTATCAAGATGTATAATTATTTACATTAACATTAAATTTGGTCTCCGGCCAATTGCAAGAACTTTGTATAATAATCTTAGTAGCATTATCATGTAGTAAGCTCTATTAGCAGGAGACCATGCATAACATAATATGTAGCAATAGGATAAATAACAGCCTCAACCTCCTTTAAAAGTATGATAGTGAAGGTTGTATTCCCCCCAGACCCCCTAAAAACTACAGCTTTACATATTGTACAAATTGTTCTTAGCTCCCACACTTTAAGTTTGTTGCTACACGAGGCCAGTTGACAAAAAAAATAAGTGAGAAAAGGCATGTATTAACTGTTAGAGACATATGAGAGCTTACATCACTGTAGTGTGTGATTCTTTAAATAAAAATTGCCATGACACTATGCAGTATGTACAAATTGTTTAAACTACTAATAATCAGTTCCTAAGCTGACGGATTCTTCTTCATCAGTGTTATATCTGACTCGACCATCTCCTTGACTAACTCCTAACATACGATACAAAATTACATATGATACTAATTTTATATAAAACTGGTATTATACCTTAAAGGTTGTCTTGGGCTTCCATCCTAATGCTTTGTATATCTTTGTAGCATCACCTTGTAGAAAATCCTATAAGTACAAAAGATCAGCCCATGCATGACTTAGAACTATCCCACAAGGTCAATAGAAA
The DNA here is from genome assembly GCF_963678975.1 of Dysidea avara. Taxonomy (NCBI): domain Eukaryota; kingdom Metazoa; phylum Porifera; class Demospongiae; order Dictyoceratida; family Dysideidae; genus Dysidea; species Dysidea avara. The sequence goes on along the minus strand of NC_089279.1, from coordinate 7,196,296 downwards.
AGGACCAGTGAGGTATGAATAATATAAAGGAAACCCCATACAAAGGTCAAGTCAATAACACTTACAACTTCTGTCGGCCTATAGTATTTCGGGTCCACTTGTATACGGACTTTGCTTGTTCCTTCTTCAATTCCCACTTCATCCACCCCACTACCTTGCCACCTGTAGAACAACAACAACAACAATATTTACCACTCAGGAAAGCACCACAATATACTATAGACTATCATATAGCTAGTAACTAAGTGAGCCCACACTAGTTACTTGGAAAGTATCAATAACTTTGCAGCTTAAACAAAGAGTGAGGTGTCAAATAACTTCACTTAGAATAAACAGTCTGGTAAGTTCACAAAACGGATGCGTGCTCGTGTACTTAAGATTAACAAGTGATGCATAACTAATCCCTCTGCAAAATTAGGCTGACACTTACGTAAACATGTCCTGCACACTAATCTTCACGTACCATTCAAATCTTACTTACATCATTTTAAGTATTATATGTTAGTTCATATTATTGAATGACATGGCATTTTTGTATACACACTAACCTGATTTTTATATTTACTTCTGCAAACGCTGCTTCTACCAGTTCTCGCACACTGTGCACCTCACCCGTAGCTACGACATAATCATCTGGTATGTCCTGCTGTAACATCATCCACATTGCCTGCAACAAGTATACTATAGTATAGATCTAACAAGTTTTTTAATACATATAGTTTAAACAGTATAATGAGTGATAAGCATTTTCTCAAAATGTACAATTATGAACAGTAAGTTACTGTGCGAAGTTGTTACCGAATTCCTATAATCCTATAATGACAGATTTTATTATAGCCATAGAAATTCCTTCAGGACAAAATCTTTCTCTAAATATGGACATTTCCTGTGCTAGGTTATCCCACACATTGTACCGCAAGCTGTAGTCATGCTCAATATGTTAATATAATTCATGACCTCCTGCCATGGGGTAGGTAGAGGAAATGTCATTTTTTAAAAAAGCTCCTTGCCTTAGGGCTTTTTGATTTGTAGTAAACCTGAACTCTCTGAATTATGGCTATGATAGGAGAAACTCTACAAGCCAGTGTTTTAGCTAATAGAAAAGCTTTTATACTCAGAGGCTTCCCTAAGTGGTAGACTGCTCTACTTTACTCAGACTTCTTTTGATGTGGTAAAAAGAATGTATATAATTAACAAAATGGCTTTGATGTTGGTATCATATACTGTAGTGAAAACAGCCAAATATATTTGTGGTCTCTATTTCACTGTGAAAAAGGAGATAGCGATTTATGCTTGTCATTTAAACCTTTGCATAAAGAAAACTACATTTGGAAAGCATGTTTAGCATATCACTATTACTAGCTTATAAAGCAATCAAAGACAGCTGATGAATAAGGATGCTTGTAAAATATAAATGCAGCATTCTTATGACAACTATTGCATTGTTATCATAAAGAAAAGTATTCATAATTCAGTGTGTGTATATGAGAACACCGAGGAAACTAAGGTCGCAATTACTTAAGTACTTATATAAATTACGCTATGATCACTACACATATAGTCACACTACACTTGGTACAAGGGAACACATTGTGTTTATATGTTAGTTCAAGCATACGGATCGATAATGATCTTACGAATGGTGGCCTATTTTAGTCTTACTTGCAATAAAAGAACCCCCTTCAACTAAAACTAATTTATTTATTGCAAAGTTATCTGCATGCCTAAATTCTTGTGGCAAGCCTAGACAGTTCACAGACTGTATAACATGCATGTCAGTTGGCTAGCAAGCTATAAGCATCACCAAATCTAAATCTCTCCACACTACTATCATTTTACACTGATATTCACAGCCAGCCCACTTGCAAACTGTTTACGACAACATGTTGGGCTTCATAGCAATCTGATACTATTTACTAACAGTGATCCCATTGATATAATAAGGATTGGTCATTACTCCAACCATTAACCGAATGGAATGTGCCAATGAAGTATCCTTTACCCCATGTGGCCAACCCAATTCCAAGTAGTGTTGATCACCATTAAGAGCCATCACAGGATAATAACGATTTTACCACTGAAACTTGCATGGGATGTCAATGTGTTTACAGCTATGAAACGTATTTCTGTTTACGTCACAAAGTATGTGTCTCTAAGAGAAATTATCAACAAATCACTGAACAGTTAGACCACTCAAGATAATGTGTCAAGTACTTACATGTAGGTTAAACAGTTATCACAGTAGATGTTGGTCCTATTCAGCTAATCTAATAGCTAGTTAGCTGAATTAACAAGTGTGAGTTAGTAAATAGCAATTGAGTGAACTCATATAGAATTTTTACGGTTTGTTGTAATACAAGTATTGTAAGTAAGGCTTGAGGGCAGAATGTTTTCCTGGTACATTTACAAAGGAAACGCATGTACTGATGACATATATGATTTGAGAAGTGAAGTTTTTGCTCACAAGGTCACTCACTGAATTTGTAGACCCAAACAAGTGGCATGCTAATTGACTGGATTGGTATGGACGACCAGAGTTGGGGTAGTTACTTCAACAAGTAACTATTACAGTTACTTTTGTAAAAGTAACTAATAGAAAAGTTATTATTCCACTTAGATATGCCTTACGGAGGGAAGAATAGATATACAAACTTCCTCAAATATTAGTTAAATAGTCAATGCAGCTCAGTATTGACTAAAATACATTAAAATGTGTCCACCTATATTTGGTTATAGTATGAATGGTACAGAATTTGCAGATGGTTACTGCAACTATTGTTACTTAGTTACTTTCTTGACAGTTATTTCTAGTTACAAATTACTAAGGTACAAGGGATGTAACAAGTTATATTACTAGTTACTTTAAAAGTAATAAATTACATAACTTAGTTATAAAAGTAACTTAGCTACCTCCAAATATTATAATGACAGATGTTACAACCAGAGCTCTAAAAATATATGCAAATCTATACAAGTTGGTACAGTGGCTAAAGCAGCCACCTGCCAATAGCTAAAATCTCTGGGGTATAATCAAGACACTGCAAGTACGAAAACTAGGCTACTGTAAGTAAGCTGACCAAACACCATGGCAAGAATTGAATGTTACAAGAAGGCAATCAATCCACCAATGGTAAAGTCTAAAATCTCCACTATAGTGTATACAGTACATAGATGAGTGCTAACTATACGAACAGTCACATTTAGGATAACGTGACTAGGTCCATGCAAACAACTAATTACATATATTGTTGATAGCTTAAGCTTGGAAAACTAATAAAACACAGTATTACATATTTCTATCAAACCACAAACAGAATGGTCCATTTGTTAAGAGCTAAGTGGAATCGATTGTAAGGTTTGGAACAATGCCACATTAAAATGGTCTGGAATTGGTTCAATTATTGACATAAACCACTTCCTACCCCCAGCAGGAGCAATTATTACATTAATTCTTAGCACAACATGCAATAGTACTTCTAACCACAAATATCACCATAGAGATGGCACACTTTGTAACTAATATATATATATATTATATTTACCCAGGAGGACATGTAACAAAGGGTAAAAGAACATGTAACTTATTGTCTCTCCTTCCAAGATACAAACTTCTTATTATTGGGGCGAGCCTGAGCGAGCCCCACACTAGCGAGTCGCCCACGTAACTTTCGTCTCAGCGACCATGCTCAAAAAACCACAAAAGAAATCGGAAAGAGACCCTGAAATAAACGGACTTAGCGTGAAATAAACGGCGTAAATCACAGCACTTCCATATATGTTCGTCTCATCGACCATGCCACGGAGAAATATACGACGTAGATTACAGCACTTCCATTTATGTTCGTCTCATCGACCATGTCACGGAGAAATATACGACGTAGATTACAGCACTTCCATATATGTTCGTCTCATCGGCCATGTCACCGAGAAATATACGACGTAGATTACAGCACTTCCATATATGTTCGTCTCATCGACCATGTCACGGAGAAATATACGAAGTAGATTACAGCACTTCCATATTGTATGTTCGTCTCATCGACCATGTCACGGAGAAATATACGACGTAGATTACAGCGTATGAAACACGTGTATCAGCGCGTGAATATGAAAATCACCTAAGGTTGGCTAAATGAATGCAGAAGAACGGCTTAGAAGAAGGAGACAGCTGTACAGATTGAGAAGGGACCGAGAAACACCAGAAGAAGCTGAAGAAAGACGATGGAGAAACCAAACAAGATATGCTCGGCAAAGGGACACAATCTTGCAGCAGAGAAGGCAGAATTAGTATGTAAAATAATGAATCAATCACACAACAATAACATTGTTTGCTTGCTTATGCTTTACGTTGTGTTATCAGATTTGTATATGACCACTATTGCTGCTATGCATACTCCCATTAAATATGTTCAGGCTCGCCCCACGATGCTGTTTGCATCTGTCTAGTTTTAGTGCTTGTAATATTCAATATCCACAGGATGTAGCTTGTATAAACTGATGTTGGAAAAGAGGAAGCATATAAAAAATTGAGGAAATCACCTACATTTCAGAATGTAAAGTGGAACTACTGGATCTTCATAAAGGTCTTGCAATCTATCACTTACTGTAGCTTAGTTTTTTTTTGTCTTTGATGGTTTTCTTGATGTTCACAGTACTTTTATTAATGGTATTCATTTTGTAAGGCTCAAGTTTCTTGTTGTGCTTTGACCATAGTTTGAGGTTCGTAACTCTCCTATCCTCCACATTGTGATACCATGGAAACCCCACAGGTCACTAATAAGGCTTGCAGGTATGCAAGTCCACACTTTGATGTTGTAAAGTGCTCATGGCATACAACACAAACAAGCTCGTGAATACGTTACACACTACACACCACAACTTGACCAAAGGTGTAACACATTTGTAAACCCTGACCAGAAAGTGGATTAATATGCTGTGAATTTTACTACAATACAAATAGTACATACATGCATGCATCATATAGAAAATACAAACTCCAATAGAAAAAAAAGATGCACAATATTTGCATACATATTTTAACATATTAACACAGTACATATAATTCAAGCTGACGTACCTCTACGTAATCTCTAGCATGTCCCCAGTCCCTCTTGGAGTCTAGGTTACCCAGCCGAATCTACAAGAGGATGAGCAAAAGTGGCCAATCAGCAGAACACAAGGCATAGTTCACTAATGCTACAGACCAATCATACGGTAGTGTGGTCACAGGACACTGAAGTATAGATGGGGGAGTAAATTGAAAGGAATGCAGTCTGAGAGCAAAAAATAAAATTCTAGAAGGAACAAACAAGTCCTCCAACACTTAAATGAAACCCAAGACCGTCAGGACTAATGAACATCTGTCAAATGAGCCCAAATGAATCCTGTCATCGATTACTAAGAGATAGTACTGCCCCACGACTGGCCCTAAGTGTATTAGGATGAGCTTGCAGGTGGCTTCGGGTAAATGACACTGTCAACAAAACAATAGATATCACACTTGTCAGTACAACTTACCGTTTCCATCAGTCCAAGATGGATCTTTGCCACACCACGTGTAACTTTACGTGTTACAAATGTCTCACCTAGTTGAACACAAATAGGTAATGTAATGCACAAAAACACACACCAAATGGAACTTTAAACTTTCAACCGAAGGACTCCGTAAGCAACAAAATACCTTCCACACAGTCCAGCTATATTCTCTAAACCAAACAAGCATTGTGGTATAAAAAAACTAAAAATACTGAAAGGAAATTACACCAAAACCAAACCCATTTTTAAAGATTAGCTTTAGTTGAACAGTATAATTCACGGGCTACAAAAGCATTTTACATTCATGTACATTAAGCTGCTTGCACTTTTGTACCTACAGGCAATAAAAATATATTACATATCATTGTCTAACAGAACAATAAGCCCCATGAATCTATATTGTATTATTAAACTGATGTAGATAAGTTAATTCAGTGCCTACACCACAAATCATATCAGAAACAAATATGTTAGAAAAAGAAGCCATACCAACACATTTGTGTATGTACCTCTTCTGGGGCTCTCATGATTAAACAGAAGTCCGTTGCAGGTGAACATGCCGTAAGCTTCCCTGTGGAAGAGGATGCCAAAGTGATGTCAATATCATTATTTAGTCTACTATCAAATCACACACACTTGATTTATTACTATTCATGAGGTGACCTGTAATCTATACACTTCAGTGGTAACAAATGTAAACAAAAGACAAACAAAAGGAGGACACAAGAAGGATGAAGTTGTTAACCTGTAGTTAATGATAATCCAGTAAGCATATAATTTAGCAGCTCCATAGGGAGACCGTGGGTAAAATGGTGTCGTTTCTTTTTGCGGTATCTCTTGCACCTTGCCAAACAGCTCACTAGTGGATGCCTACAAAAATTAATAATAGTTCATCGAGTGCTTTGAAATGAACTAAGTGCTAAGTACGTACCTGATAGAATTTCACTGTTTTTTCTAAGCCAGCTGTTCGGATTGCATCCAGTAGTCTCAGAGTACCTACCCCATCAACATTGGCTGTATATTCACTTAGGTCAAATGATAACTAGACATGATAGAAGGGAAATGATTAAACCAGAGCACCTCAATCGACAAAACAATAGCATTATTACTCTGGTATTTGTTCAACACACAATTGTAAATTTATAATTAACCTCTCTAGGATGTGCAAAGGTGGTGTGTTAAAATGCAATTGAAAAGTTGGTAAAGATGATGTATTCGACACTTTTGAGGGTTAATAGCATACCTTGACATGACTTTGTGCTCCAAGATTATATATCTCATCAGGTTTGATCTATAAAAGTTATGAGACAACAGCACTCCCCACCCCTCTCCCCACATAATTACACACCTCTGTTACAAGCCGAACTAGTGAAGATGCATCTGTCAGGTCACCATAGTGAAGTACCATTTCTGTAAAATTAAAAACAAAAAATAAAAAATGTGATTGATGATGAAGGATGATAGAAGGTGTACTCACTTCCTGCTGTGTGGCTTGCCTTATCAGCATAAAGATGTGTAATACGACCAGTGTTGAATGTGCTAGCACGCCGGATGATCCCATGCACCTGTATTTAGATAACAACCTGATGCTGCAAGAAACTTCAACCTCTACAGGGTGTACATACCATGTATCCTTTCTCTAACAGTAGTTCTGCTAAATATGAGCCATCCTGAAATATACAGTACATGAACCGCACGAGCTGTATTTTAACACTTCAACCTACCTGTCCAGTGATTCCGGTGATGAGAGCGATTTTATTATTTTCTAAGCGTGGTTTTTTAGGTGAACTTTGTTCCGCCATCTCCTTGACTACTCACTATTTTTGTGCTATTCCCTTGAACAGCTGGGGTGCGCGCTTAATTGAACTAGCCGGTGCGCACTAGTTAGAACACTAGCAACCCTTTAAAAGGTTTCGCCTATCTTGGATGGTGTTAATTTCCGTTTAAAGGTATACCGTACACGCACAAGGTTTCTCTTTTTCAATAGAACAAATATTATTTATTAAATAACAATATACAATTTTTTAAAAATACAACCAAAGTATTAAAGATTGTCACAGTACACTTCAAATTAGTTTACATCAGTCTTTTATAAACATGTAAAACGTACTGTTATGTATTTAATATATTAGAAAAATAAGATCTTTTCTGTCTGTTAAATCTATTGTAGCGTTCATTCGGCAAGTTAGTGTATTATAATTCACTGTCAATAGCTGGTATTGGTAGAGTACAGTTATCATGGGAGTACGTGCAGTTGTCAATCTGTAAATCACTGAAAGAAACTGAAGCTGTGGCAATGTCACCATTGTCAGCTGCTGTAATAGGGTGGTGATGATTTGGAGATAAGGCACCTCGTGCGTACTTACAGCTTGGGCTGTGCACTAAGGTGCTGTTAGGACTTTGTGTTCTTTTGTGGCTGGCAATCGGAGATCCTCCAGGACTGGGACTACGAGAGGCCAAGAACATGGCATTGTTTGGTTGCAGTTCAGTTGACACATGACCTCCAGGTGAGCAGGTATAGTTGCTACTGGTTGGAACAAAGTGTTGTGTATGATAAATTTGCTGGTCTTCTTGTGACAAGTGCGAGTCGCTTTGTGACATCAATGATAGAGCAGGAACATTTCTTACACTCACTGGGCTGTAACTGTAACTAGCAGTACTAAGGCTTCCAGCCTGTTTATCAACAGTGTCACTGCTTGCACTGGTTGTTAGTGGTGGGAAAACAAATTGACCATTGTATTCAGGAGGTGCTGATCTTATTAATGGACTGTCATATGTGTCACTGTCTTTAGGGCTTTTCTCTTCTTCTGGGGACCACTGTTCTATTATTTGACTATCTGGGGATGAATCAGGTGATTTAGTCTCTGTTTTGATAGTCTTTTTGTTCTCAGATTTGTTGGCATCTGCTTCGGAGCTGCTACGCTTGAAGCGCCGCTTCCTGCGACGCAAGCTACCATTCTCAAACATTGTTTTAGCTGCGGGATCTAGTGACCAAAAGTGTCCTTTTCCTGGCTTGCCCTGCTCCCGGGGAATCTTGATGAAGCATTCGTTCAATGATAGGTTGTGGCGGATAGAGTTTTGCCATCCTTGCTTGCAATCTTCACGGTAATAAGCAAACTTGTCCTTGATAAACTGGCAAATCTCAGCCAAGGTAACTTTCTTGCTACTGGAATTGTCAATTGCCATTGTGATCAAAGCTATATAGGAGAGTGGTGGCTTTGGATGACGTTTCTGTTTTTGTGCTGGGATGTTGTAGGGTGGCAGAGGAGTTGGATACATTGAGAGATGACTCTGACTGAAGTACCCTACTCCATCAATAGGCATGGCTTCCAGGCTTCTACTATACTGCACATAGCTGTTTTGCTGGCAGGCCATGTTGTTGTTGGACATGGTATGGTTGAGTGGATAAACGGGACAGCCTTCTCCAGCGTAGGGTGAGCAAATAGCTACCTCTTCTGCAGGAAAAACATCACAAGTATGTTAATGATTACTGTTATCTTTTAAAAACATACTACTAACAACTTAACGATCTAAACTTAGTTGGCTACTTTAACTTAGCTATAATAGCTACCTAAACAGCAGCAAAATATTTTTTATCGTGTTGAATATATACGCTAAACATCACTACAACATTTTAGCTATGCATCAACTTACCGGGAGTGAAGGGACCGTATCCAGAAGCAGTTGATGTAGGGTAATGCAGGCCTCCTTGCATAATCGGTCCGCTGGGACAGTAATACGATGCTGGAAACTCGTTCATAATGCTTCCTTGCATTGTAGTAGCTCTTAGCTATTTGCAGAAGTATCCACCGCGGTAGTTAATTGTAAACACACTAGTTTGCGTGCGAGCTTGCTGTGCTGAGAAACTCTGGAGAGCGTGATTCTGATTTGCATGATCTACAGATTACTCCTATCGTTAGTTCCTTTTATAATTTTGCTCTAGGTTATGGAAATACGATACGTTTGATGTCTGCGAGGCGTGCCACACGGTAGTGACGTTACCATAGGAATGTGGGATTATCCCTGATACATCCGCTGATCGTGCGTCTCCCTGAGACCGAAGAGGAAATAGCGGGAAAGGTGAATTATACTTGGTGCAGCTGTCTAAAACGTTGATTGTTGGTTATTCTGGTAAGCATGTTTGTCCATGCCGACTGTCTGCAACTAAATTTCTTCTATATTAAACAATTTTCCTACGTTGTGTGGTTGCATGGTTGCCGAATTAGGTTTAAAGATTTAGTAGTATGGTTTGCAGGTTAGAAGAGTTGCTAAGTTGAGCATATTGATGTTTGTCAATGCAACAAGGTTCACGTATCACGTGATGACGACAAAATGGGCGTGTTGCTGAATTTGTCCCCGGACTCTAAATCGAGCGGTACGCTATCAACTTAGACGTGATACTGGGATGTGGACTGGCTCATGATCAGGTCAACTCACAAGTTATACCTGGGACCCCACAACTTGAACATTGAGATGGTTCGACAAGATGATGCTGTTCGAGATGCTGTTAAATAGTTAAATCATAGCTACATTTATTTCTGGGGTTTAAATCTGACTTATGAGCATACGTAGTGTTTCTCCCATCTATATTCACAGGCACATCATCAATATCTAAATCAACAATATTCACAATTTAGCAACTACAACTATCGCTACTTTAACTTATGTTACCACCATCCTCTGGTTACTTTTACAAGAACCTATATTGTAATTTGACTGGCTGAATATCAGTTTGTAAACTTTATTTCTAGTCATAAGTTTGTATGCATCTGCCTGCATGAATATCAGTGCATTGCAGCCATTTTTTTTGCTATTTTTCAATTTTAGATAATATACTTTAGTTGTTTTCAAAGTAGCAAACAAAAAGCTTTAATAACTGACATCTGTAAGCATACTAGGATGGCTAATGGCTGAAGTATTCCACAATTTAAATATAAATTTGTACGAACTTGCTAATTATAGTTAATGCTGCAATGACTTAAATTTTTGCAGATGCTTGGTAGCAAGTTTATTAAAAATTTATAGCAAAAGTTAATGATAATGGATCGAGTTAACTTTTAGTTATATACTTATAATTTTTATCACATTAAACAATCAAAATTAACTACTTTATGAAACAAATTGCTTGTAATCTGTATACAAACTCTAGTGCCTATTTTCTACCCATAGTCCATTTAACATCATCTATCATTATATATTATGAAGAGCCCTTCACATGCATACAAATGCATGACAACTTATATAAATCATTAATAGTGTAATACGTGCCATAGTCGTTAGAATCAAACGCTTGGATGCATACTAAGAATTTTGATATTCAAATAGTAAAATTGCTGAGCAAAGATGGAAACAATTTATGGCAAATTCTTGTTTTTCTAGAGCAAAGTAAAATGTGTGGACAATCTAAAGGTGTGCATGACATCATTGCTTTGGTTAAAGAATGCATGTCTGGGGAGTGCTGGAATGTTAAATTTGAAGGGGTATTCACCTAGGAACTATTGAACCGAAATATTTTACCTTAATGCTTACACGAAGTGTAATTCGAATGTCTTTACTACCCTTGTAATCACCACTGTTTGGTAGATTATTGATGCTCACATAATATTCTAAACAAACTGTGCAATTAACATGATAGTTTTCATCACAAGAAGTACTTAAACCATGAAGCCAGTAAAGTTTGATTTGTGAGATTATGAACATTTACACATCTACAAAGTATTTAATTGATCACTATAGTGTATATGGCTAGCTAAGTGCTCATTTGTTGACACTAAAAAGAGAACTCCAATTCATGATATTGTTACCATGCACTCTGTGTATGCTTTGCTTATTGTGATAATCCACATTAACAAGTGAAGAGCCATAAATTATACAGTGAAACCTGTTGATTAGGACACTTGAAAATGAGGACACCTGCATAATCTGACACAGTCTGGACACTTTGGTCGGTCCCAAGTTGTCCTCAATACACAGGTTTCACTGTATCCAGGATAATAACAACTGTAATACTAGTCTTCAACTATTTATATGAATTAAAGGCAAAGTTGAAGGCCATTGTTCGTAGCTACCATATTGCCTTAAAGTACGACTTGGGTGCATCCTGTCACTCTGGCCACTAAGTAAGGCGTATTCCTTGGAGTTGACTTCTTGCTTCAGTGTTATACTCTTTCATCAATGTACTTTAGAGATTAGAGGAAGACAGTTATTGTTTATTATCTCGGCCTGCACAGAATTGCTTGAAATTATGACTGCACTAGGATTTATTTGAGACCTTGTATTTATTTGAAATTGAGTGATTAGTGCTCACTAATTAATGTGCATTGTTTACGTGCACGGCTAGCATTTTTAGCAGGCGCCGCCATACTTTCATCCACTGTGAAAGTTTAACCACGAATAAGTTTGTTTGCTCTCTACTGTGAAACTTTCACCAATTGAAACTTTCCCCCTATACGGTAGATTATATGCTGATAGTCTGATTACCGAAAATTGAAGTGATTCGGGTACCCAAGAAAACCGCTCCGAGCAAGATAACCAGGAAGTACAATGAAACACTTAAAGCACCGTCTATGTATGCTTGTGTGTACGAAAAATACAGCACTCGGGGGAGGGGGTGTCTCAAGGCAAATATAGCATTCCACTTTGCCTCGTGTTGTATTGGCCTCTCAGCACACCCTCTTGTGCTGTATTTTCTGTACATACACACGGCAGTGCTTTAACTATAACATATGTATTGTCTATTGTTCTATACAAGTACATATGTACAGGGTGGTGTGTTATGCTAGTATTATTGTCTTTATACTTGCAGATATTTGCATAATTGTCTCTTTTATGCAGATCAACGTTACAGTTAGTCATGTCAGCACGCACTACATTTCACCCACAACCTCATTCCTTAGCTGACATGAGTCAGTTTAGTGATGCAAAGAGACGGCTTGTGCAAATGATGGATATCTTCACGACAGCAGGAGACCGCGTCAATCCGACTGAAGATCAACTTGACTTGGCTGGACAATTAGTGCGAAGTAGAGATCAGTCTCGCTACACTAAAGTTCCATTTGGGAGTATTATTCGCCAAAACCAGGTAAAAACTTCAACACATAATTTCTTCTCATTTTGTTTTTATGTGGAATGTGTTTTATTGCAAGTAGATAGGTAATCCTTATATGGATAATAAAATTTAAGGAGTGACCGACTATCTTAATTGGTCACTTGATAATGAACTACTGTACCGTAGAGTGCACCTCTTCCAATATGCTTTGAATTCCGTGACAATAGCATGATTAGTTTAAACTGTCCCTTCTCAGTGGAGGTCTCATTTTAGCAACACTGCTTGCCAATGTAGTAATATGATAATTAGACTTTTATTTTTTCCTTGCAGTAAAGTATTATGTGGAGGAGGTAGAATTGTGTTAATTGTGTTAATTTTCCGTGAAGTGTTGTAAGGAAAATAGAGTTTGGTTGTTGATCATGTGTGTAAACTTTAAATGACATAAGTTAGTTACAGTAGCCAAAGTGTTGATTTTTTCTATGACTAAAACAAATTACCTAGATGTGTAATCGGATGACTGAAAACAGAAGCGGTTTGAGCAGGAGAATTAAACTCTAACACTAGTGGTATGAAAAGCAGAATGCCTAAATTTTAAGGCTTCTTGGCTTCACCTTGTGTTGCATATATTTATTAGGGGTTGATTCACCTGTGTATTTACCTTGCCCATTTGTCACAGTGTGTTCATGTAATAGAAGTGATTTGCTGTTGCAAAGTTGTATACAAAATAAAGCTTAAGTGGGAAGGGTGAAGATTAATACAGGTTTGATAGTCATGGTTTGTTTTCCTTACATCGCAATCACCATTTGCATAAATTTAACTATGCTCTGGCATGTTGATCCTCTCATACAAATTGCTATTATAACAGGAATGTTAATTGTGTATATATTCCTGTTACCATTTTGTACTGTTACAGCATATAAGGAATTTAATCGTAGAGTTTCATATTTTACAGGGGCAAGATGGACAAATGGAGATGATGGTCACTGCATTTGATGTGTTATTCCGTTACACTGTTAACATGTTGAAACTGAAGCGTCCACGTAACTGGCACACAATCAAATTCAGCAACGCTCAATTCAAGGCACGAGCTGACTGTATGATTGGAACTAGATACATTCTTAAGCTCATGGGTTATACTCACCCTACGTTTGGAGAAAATAGAGACCAGATTGGCCTGTCGTATCCTGAACCTGCTGTTGTTGACCATGAAATGATCAAAATAGTTGGTACTGAGTTGCTCACCGCAAAGGTAGAAGTAAAAGCAGTACAAGAGCATGGGGGAAGATTTAGTTATCCACTTCCATTAAGCGATGTTCAATTAGACACTTCTCGTGTTGTGCAACCACCCAGAAATCCCCAGCTTGATGGTGACCTGTATACTTCCATGTCACATCAACAACCACCACAGCAGTTTGGAGCTGGCGGCTCAATGAGCAGTGGATCTTACGGTAGTTCTCAGTACTCAGCGAGTTCTCATCAAGGTATATCACAGAATAGCAGCTTTCAGCCTCCTAGTACTGGCACTGATTATCAACATGGAAATCAGTTACTTGGCAGTAGCTATGGACAAGGGAGTGTTCAGCCACACAGCAATATTAGTAGCTATAACACCCAACCACATAATAATCAGCAATATGACTATCAGAGAATTGATCCATATTCTAATCCTGGTTATGTGCAAGGAAGAGAGCAGCCCCGTGGTAATCAGCAGGTTTATTATAATCAGAGAAGCAATGAGTCTGGTTATCAATCCTACCATCAGTCGAATAGTCAATCCAGTAAAACAGTAACTTCTACTGATGGTATGGAGTCATTTTCACAGCCGAGCTCTAGTGAGCAGCCTCAAAGTACTGCTGCCAAGTTGGCAGCACTGAGAAAGAAAAAAGAAGGTATTTTACAAAACTTTAATCAGCCTGCTCAAGGTGATAGCAGTGCTTATCCACCATTTACAACTTCTCAATCTTCTGTTGAGCAACCAGTATCAAATATGCCGCCATCTACAAATGCAGCTGTCCAAACTAAGCCTCCCCCTGTAGCACCTAGAACAAAACTTCATGTGCTGACAAGTAATGCAAAACACAGTGAGGAAGCTCTCCATGAAGACACCAGTCAAGCTCAGAAAGTTCCAGCTCCAGTCCAAAAACGTGGACCCAGGACAATGGTGGAATGTGATTTTTGTGGTTTTCTCAATCATGAAAGTTGTAAACTATGTGTGGACTGTGAAAATTCCAGGAGTGAAAGCTGGAGAAAAGTGCAAATGCCCAGTCGTGGTGGTAGTACTGATAAGCCTCCACCACATAATAAAGCGCTGAACAATCAGCCGCCTCCACTGCATAATGAATCACCTCAGCCACCTAAACTGCATAATAAAACACCTCTGCAGATAACTGAAAGTGAAGCACATAATTTTCACTCTGAAGCAGCTGCACTTCCTAATGCACAATATGATGGTCAACCAAATTCAGTTGGTAATTCTCAATTATATCCTCCCAGTGGTAGTGCTGGAGCTTCTGGTACTACTCCACAACGTGAATTGAAGGATTTTGTTCCTGCAGTGAAGTATACTCCAGAAGAGAAAGAAGCTATTAGGAAACAGCAAGAAAGGGAAATGATGATGGAACGGCAGCAAGATACAAATGGGGGTGGGGCTGAAACTACCCCTCTGACCAGTTTTGTTCCTCGTAACGACAACTACAACTGGGATGATGGGGTGAAACGTACTGGGAATGCTCTATTTGATGTACCCGAAATGACTGGGCCAGACAATGCACAGTGGTACAAGGACTTGGGAAATAAAGGACATGTTTTGATACAAGATGTCAAGGTAACTAATGTAGCAGAAATGATGTTTAGTATGGGTTTTTTAATGTAGTATTGTAACAGTTTTAGCATGCATACCTTAGTCAATTCAGCATTTTCCATTATGAATGTTCTATTATAGTGGTTAATCTGCTCTATCTGACTGTTATATTAGAGTACCTTGATATTTATAATGCATCTCTTGTTCTTTATATTATCCACTTTTGAGGAATCAGTGTAAAGTTTCCTGTAACTATATTTCCTTGCCCTATTTGTGCTGGCCAAACTAAGGCAGTCTGGGGTTCCTGTTGCAAGCCCACAAATTAACATTTCAGATGGGGTTTCTGGAACCCCCTCTGTTCTGTCATCACAATCTCATAACTAAATGCATTTTCAATTTTTTTCTGTTTTTAGGAAGGGCTTAGACGGGGGTTCAATTTGGAAGAGATTCGATTGGCCACTCAGTTAGAACATAAGTATCATAGTCCTTGTGATTTCCTCTCAAGAGAGTGGCACAACTACATAGAACGGACAGTGTTTCAAGCTGGTCAGTACAGCGATGAAGAACACAGGAAGAGGAGAATGAATGGTAGTATTGGACGACCTAATAGAAAGGAGATTGTCAAAGTGTTAATTGAGGAGGGTGGAGATTGTGACAGGGCTGCTCATAAGTGCTGCAGTAACAGGATGAACATGGTATTTGAATTGTATTCATGCGTGTACTGTACAAATTAAGAGTAAGCTAGTAGACATATAAGTTGGCTATTCCATTTAGTATTGCATGTTTTGGGTAAGACAGGTGCAACAGATGGGAGACTAAATTTCATACTACAATTAAGTAGCTGCTTCATTTTTACTAATTTGTTAAAGATGTTATACACATGTGGCTATAACTGCTTTATTAGAGTATCTTGATCTCCCTGCTTGTCTTGAATGAGCTATGTAATAAAGTAAGAGGCATGGTTTACCATGTCTAGTTTAAATCACAGCTGATTGCAGCCACGTAGATAACTAAGGGGTGTGGTCATGGAATTAATCATTCCACCCGGCTATACCGGTGAGTTAATTGCAGTGGCAAGGTGGGCATTGGTGTCTAGAAAATGGGCTGCATTGCCATGACAAGCAGCATTTTGATGTTGCTAGCTTTATGACACTCACTTTCACCTCATCTACATGAGCAGGGTGAAGCGATCCATTAACTAATCAAGTCTCACTTATGGTAGCTGCGAGGATACTTGTCTGGACTTACTTTCGCACGTGTTTTACTTCTCGAACTGATGCAATACATTTTGATGCCACTAAAGTCAAGCAGCATGTATCACCAGTCTACCACAGTAAAATGTCTGGCTCAGTATTCAAAAGGCAGGCTATATTTTTGAGCGGAGTTTCCTATACATTTCATAAACTCTTCGCTGACTTGACAAAGTTGAGTGGTGCAGGCATAGCTACATTGCAGACTGACCATTTTCTAAAACAGTTCGACATCAAATGCCAGCATCTTCAAGGCATAAATGCTTTGTAGGAGGTGTTAGAATGATGCAATAGAAACCTCAGCGTATCTTCTGTCATGGCTACAGGGTAAACCACTTATAGAAATATTGGTGTGCAAAATAATAGATTTAACATTGTATATACGTATAGTCAGTACACGTTCACCTGAGCCCCCCTCCCAAATACAGTAATATTAAAGGAACAAGCATGTTTTCATATCATGTTGTAAGCATGTTTGCACACTAGAATCTCCATACTAAATGTATGGAATATTTTTAAAGCCACATAACTCACTTGTTTTTCCCCATCATAACGCTTTTTTGATTAACAGTTCTGGCATTTAAAGGGCTAAATATTTGGGCAGCTGACACATGTAACATGAGTTATTAACAAGAAGCGAGGGCTCAGGTGAATGTGAACCGACTATAGTACATGCAAACTTCTTATGGTTTAAAAGAAATCAAGTATAACAGTCACTGAGGGGTCAGAATGCATCAAGAAGGAGATGTCCTGACTGGATAATTTAATTTAATTTGGTTGTTATTGTGCATTGTTTGTTGTTTTTGAGTATTTGAAATTAAAAATAATAATAATAATAATTTAAAAAAAAGAAGGTGTCCACGGTTTGAATCAGGAACACCCAAATCTTTAACCACTGAGCCATTGTTGCCAGCTGTCCACCTCACTTGATTTGTACTTTTAAATGAAAGTTCCTGGTCAAGTCTACCAAATGAGACTTAATACCTGTATTAGAAGTACTCAAAAGAATGTGCACATTGTTCAAATAAAACATGCAATGCATTACAGCTATATCTTCTGTCTTCAATAATCATCATGTATCTGTAGGTAAGACGAAAACTAAACCTCCAGCCAGTCTATGGCCATCTTTGGGGCCATGTAAAATGCAAAACAAATTAAAATCATGAAAGAGTGTAGCTTTTAAACACCTGCGTTGTAAAAGTTGTGAAATCAAAGGTCACAACCATAAATATTAGCAATGCACTTGGATATAGGGATCATACAGTGACATGCAGTCATGAGTTCAGTTACAAACCCAAAACATGCAAAGGTTTAACCAATCCTTGGTTGCAATTAGGGCATGCACTAGCCATATTAAATTATACATCAGTAGATAAATGCGTATTCATTTTATTAAGCCTTCTTCTATGTTATGGTTAGACACTAGACACCAGGCATAAATGCTGAGTATGGGGTGTTAGAATGATGCTACAATACATAGAAACCAAGGCATAGCTATGGCTCTGCAGTACACCTATATTTATAGTATGTTCACGTTGAGCTGAATCCTGAAAAACAGCTAAAAATTAAAAGTGGATTTTTTCTCAACAGAGTTAACATTTCAGCCAACCAGATGATTATTGGTAACAGCAAAGGTGTCAACAACAGACACGTACGGTTTGGCTCCATTACAAGTTCGGGAAAGGGCTGTAATGGACACTGTACTTATATGGCTTCCCCATAGAAAATGTATTGTGAAAATTTTGATTGGCCGTAAATATTATGTCAAACATTTGAACAAAAAGATTTTGAAACATTTTTAGCGGGTCAAGCAGTACTACAAATGAGCCAAATTTCAAGATCATGTGTAATTGCATCCATGAGTTATTAAATTTTTTTGAGGATTCAGCTCAACGTGAACATACTATAGTTATACCAAGGTATTAACAAAGCCACAGTACTACTAGATGAATAAAAAATTGGAAATTTTAAAATAGGAATAGGGATCGCTCAAAAAAGCCACAAAACAAGAAGGGATCGCTGGGGTGGTAATGTAAACCACAAATCCCTATTTTGACTCACTTCAAATGACAGAGCATGTAAGTAAAGATTTATGACAGAGTCAAAATAGGGATTTGTGGTTTACATTACCACTCCAGCAATCCCTTCTTGTTTTGTGGCTTTTTTCAGCGATCCCTATTCCCATTTTAAAATTTCCAATTTTTTATTCATCTAGTTTGTATACTTTTTATTAATTCAGTAATGGATTATGAAGAAGACTATTGTGAATAGTGTAATTTTGTATTCTGCATAGTAATGCTGTCAACATTTCAGTACAAACATGAAACTGATCAAATTGCAATGTACATACAGACTGAGAGTCTCCTAATATGAGCTACAATTTACATTACTGGTGCCTTTAATAGCTGTCAAATTCAGTGCAAGGATTGTTGTTATACACTTGACTGCATTATACATCAGGGTGAATTCCCTTCAGACTGGAAGAGGGCATATGTAACACCAGTATACAAGAAGGGCCCGCGTACTAACCCATCAAACTATAGACCTATATCATTGACTAGTATTTGCTTCAAGTTGTTGGAACATATCATCTCCTCAGCAATATCTTCTCATGCTATTGACTACAATATCATGTGTACAAATTAACATGGATTCTTTGATTGATAATGAAAACTGTGGTGAATAGTGTAATTTTGCATTCTGCATAGTAATGCCGTCAACGTTTCAGTACAAACATGAAACTGATCAAATTACAATGTGCATACAGACTGAGAATCTCCCAATATGAGCTACAATTTACATTACTGGTGCCTTTAATAGCTGTCAAATTCAGTACAAGGATTGTTGTTATACACTTGACTGCATTATTAGAGTATTTACATGACTGCTCTATTAGAGTATTTAATCTGGATAACCTGCCCACATACAATAATCACGGAGCAAGAAAAGCCACCTTGCAACAAAGTCATCAGCCCAGATTAAGCTTCCAGGCCTATACTGAGCTTAATAAAGACGGATTTTATTAGCCACAAGCAGCACACACCAAAAAACCTAAGTCTGAGCAAGATCTTGTATGGCTTCTCGAGCATGATGGCGTTTTGGCAAGAAGAAACGGCCCGGTTTGGGCTGTTTCCATCCGAAAACTAAATCAAAAATAGGTCATGGACACGCACAATGATCCATTCAGCAAGTCTTGCTACTTTTTATCCCAGGATTCTCCTTGTAAACTTCGCTATCCCTGTGAAAGAATAATAATATTATGCATAATAGAATAATATGAACAAACGGGCATATTTCAGTTTTGTCTGAAATATACATACTGTTTCCTTTTCACTTGATACTTACTAGTGGACCTATACTCATTGCAAAGAACCACCAGAGGATTGTTTTGAGTTGAAGGATGCTTTTCAAGGTGGTTTTTAGGTGTGCGTTCTATTAGGATTTTTGCAAAAAAAACTAGAGCTCGGCGGTATTGAAATTTGAATACACGGTATTAGTGACAGGAAAATATCACGGTATATCGGTATATAGTTAGCTTGTTATTGTAACTATTGCATCATTTCTTGAGCCTAGTAAGAAGCGGTATCATCCCAAAAGCTAAAAATATATATATATAGTTCAGTACGATTAGGCATGTGTTATAATGTGACAACCTCAAGTTTTTGTTCAGGGTGTTTCTGCTAAACTATCGACAAATTGGATAATTAAACACCAAAGGCTGGGTTAAAAGCAATCCTATACCGGTATTCATCAATATACCGGTATTTCGATATATCAGTTATCAAAGGCTGTCACGGTATGATAATCGGTTATGGTAATTTATCATGATAAACGGTATTACCGATATATCGCAGAGCACTACAAAAAACATGGGTGATCCCTATTATGAACCCACTATCGTGGTTCATGATATACCGAGGTCTAATACCGAACAGGAGCGCATCGAATCCTGTGGACAAGGGAGCATGTAACTCCATACACTACCAATGCTACGGGCAAAATTCAAACATGGCGTTCAGTGTTACTATATATATACCACTTTCACACCTCACTTCAAAGGGAAGAGAAAGTTTACAAGTGATATAATAGTACTGCTATCAGTGCTCAGGAACACATTAACGAGAAATGGAGGTAGTATATACAAGTTATATTCCTCCTAGGAGTGATATAACTTGTATATGATATACTACCTCCTATTCTCATTAATGCATTCCCTCAGAAATCATCTGATTTCTTTGATGAAACTGTGTGATCTCCTCTGCTTTAATATAGTAACACTTCACAGGATCGATAGTGGGTTTTAATTTTATAAAGTGAGCCAAAGCATAGATCATGGACTTGGGAAAGAAGATAGTTCATTGTTTTACTGAATGAAGAAGGTCACAGGTTAGTTTATATTGCTGTTCTGATTGTATAGTCACGTGGCGATGTCCAGACACTAGGCGTAGCGCTAATTGATTTGGCCATTAGTATTAACAATATTACTCACTACTTTAGTTTATTAATGACCAGTAAAATAAGTATTTTATTGCAAAAGGAAGGCTGTCAAATCAGAGAATAAACTTGTAGTCAACAGGAGTAATTTCACATCGCCTGTGAATAATGAAATGCTATCTTGTTATGCCTGTGCTACTATGCTTCCATCATGCCATTCGACTTGGTTTCCATAGCTTCGTTTCAGTGGTGTCGGTAATGTGACGTACTCAAGTATGCGTCTCCGTATAATATCCTAATAAGGAATTTTACAAAGTTACTTTTTATAGTACACGGCAGCCATGTTTGAATTTCACTGTTTACGATGTTACATGCTCCCTTGTCCGTAGGATTCGATACGCTCCTGTACTGAACCATGGTACTGAAATATCAAAAATACCAAATATATTGTAGTAGTTAATAGTAAAATACAAGGAATTAAATGTTGTGGCATCAAAATAACTGTGTGTTAGCAGAATGGGGAACTGAGTGCAATTGTGTTTTGTTTGCCTTACCACTTACTAAATGTCTTTCCTATTCTCAATTTGTTGTACAGTACCGATTCAACGGCAATACCTATCATACAGTACGATAGCACTGTATAGTAGGGACCACAAAGGAGTAGGCGTGGCCCATGAAACAACACCACCCAAAAACCAGCCTCAATTTTCCCTGACGAAAATGAGGCAGTATTGGTTAGGTAAAACTAAGTGCAAACCAACTTTCAGATCAACCCAAAACACTTTCAACTAGTTGTTACAGAATTTTAAAAATAATTTATTTAACGGAATTTTCTACTGACTGACTGACTGATTCTTCAGACAAGCATACCTCGATAACAGCTAAGGATACGGGCTTGATTTTTTCACTGTTCGACTTTGCTTCAGCTTGAGAGGTGCCTATTGGCATACCGCAGTACGTACAATGCATTCTTCATGGACTTACCAGTGTCCTCCTTTGTGTCCCATTCATCTATGCTGACAGCGAAAAGTGTCGATTTGGTGGTAGCACATGATGGCTTCCCTTCGTAACGGAAATCGTTTGTATTTTTCATAGTGGCTGTTTTGATTGCAGAGGTGCTTTTCGAACAGTTCTCAATTCGTACTGCTGTGTAACAGGTTGAACACAGCTAACAAAAAGGTGTAATGGATACTTCACTTTTCAGACAATAATTGATATAACTGGGGCGCACAGCACCATTTCTTTCAGTATGCATGGATTACAGAGGTGCTTTTCGAACAGTTCTAGATCTGAAATGCTGTGTAACAGGTTGAACATAGCTGACAACAAAGCGTAATGGATACTTCACTTTTCAGACAATAATGATATAGCTGGGATGCACGGTGCCATTTCAAATGCAGTATGCGTGGGTTCACCAGTCATAATAGTATTTACAAAAAAAAGTTTACAAACAACTACACAGAAAAATGTGGAATTTTCAACTAGAGTAAGGACCATAGCACATTGATAAAAAGTACTGAAACAAGCTGGAGTAGTGCATGATATTAAATCACAGTAAAACAATAAGAAGTGTTATATCCCTACTGTGCTCAAGATACCATAATGGAAATGCACAGTAGGGATATAACACTTCTTATTGTTTTACTGTGATTTAATATCGTACACTACTCCAACTTGTTTCAGTACTTTTTATTGATGTGCTATGGTCCCTACTCTAGTTGAAATTTCCAAAAAAATTTGTGTACTTGTATTTAGTAATACCAAGGTAAATATATTGAATAAAGGTTTTGGCAATACTGCAGAGCCCTAGGCGTAGCCAAGGTTTCTATTGCATAATTCTAACACCTCCTGTGAAGCCTGGTGTTTGGTGTCAAGCTGTTTTAGAAAATGGTCAGCCCATGACAAGTTAATGTAGCTATGCCTTGCGCCACTAGGTTTTGCCAAGAGTTTATGAAAGGCTGTACAGGAAACTCCACTTTGAAAATGTACCTGCCTTCTGAATACTGAGCCAGATGTTTTACTGTGGTGGTAGACTGGTGATATACACTGCTTGACTTTAGTGAGTAAGGATAAAATTGAGTCCAGACAAGTATCCTTGCAACTGCCACGAGTAAGACTCGATCAGTCAATGGACCATGTAGAAGAAATGAAAGTGGATATCATAAAACTAACAACATTAAAATGCCACTTGTGACAGCCACGCAGCCCATTTTCTAGGTAAATAAGATACCAATACCTGCCTTGGCACTGCAATTAACCTACCGGTATAGCCGTGTGGTGAAAAGCACTAACTAGTTACTAGTCTAGGATTGGTCATGCTACTGACAATATTCCAGCGGTTAAGGTTACGGTATAGTCATGGGCAATCATTCAAAATTTTGAAGCCTATCGATACTTTTTGAGAAGCCCAGAAAACCAGTCTAGCAGTGTGAAAAGTTTTAAATGAAGGTGAAGCCCTTCATATTTAATGTTTTTATGTAGCTAAGAGAGAATAAACGTCTTAATGATTAAGACAAAATATACATTACAAGCATACAGGGGCCTAGACACAGGGGTACCATGTGCTGATGGATCAGTACAGGAGCCCTGGCAAGACTTACATTAACTAAAGGTAAATTAAATTACAATACACAAAAAAAAACAAAAAAAAACTATATCTACAAATATGTAATACTTAAAGTTTACCTAAGGTGGTCTAAAAGATCCCAGCCCGGGGAGGCTCTAGAATTAAAAAATCGGTAAGAACAGGACACAGCAATGCGAGCTGCCTGCTCAAACAAGGATCTTTGCTGTTGAGAGCCTCCCGGAGTGGGAAGATCATTGAAAACAATTCTTCATCAATCAAAGGCCAGTCAAATTGTGCTCGGGTCGCAGGTTGCGAGGTGGAATCTCTTTGAGCTACCATCTGGGCCTGTTCAAACACGTACTCAACAGTGTAGTTTGAGGCAGGTGGAACACTACAGTTTGTTGTAGTAACACAAGTAAGCCAGCCCGTACATCGCTCAGCTCTAGCTGTCACTACCATGTTTTTCCGCCACCAAATACAGCAAAAGCTGTAGGCTCTATTGGCATTTCTGGGGCATAGTGATGCTGTATATTAAATTTATTAGGTCCTGTGGAAGCGTTTTTGGCGTGTTTCTTCCCAGTGACTCAGATACAAGCCTTCAAAGAGCTTGTTTCACTCGAAAAAACTACTAGAAGTTCAATAAAACGTCTATACAACCAATAACTTTAAAAATCGCTTCCACAGGACCTAGATATTTTAGTTGTTTGGTCACCTGTGTTGAAATAAGGATTCAGTAATCTGTTAGTCTGGTTTTTGGCAGTACGTTTTTATAAAACATCACTCTATTGTGGACCACACACCCAAGAACAGTCATTGTTCTACAGTAAAAACAAACAAGCACAATTAGTTGTATTGCTAACACAACAGAGTTGTTGAAATTTATTTATTCCTGCTTAGTTTAAAGTAGGTTTTGTAGTTTGTTCCGCCCACGCATTTTAAACTATTCCGTAACCTTAACAGTAAATTCTTAGTGATAATAAATTAACAGGTGTGAGTCTCTTCATACTAAGACTTCTGTTGGAGTCTCTTCTTGAATAAGAAACTTCTATTTTAATCAAACTTCAAATTATTGCTAACTAGATGTGTGCAATGACAAATTTAGACTTATCTTGATATTTCCTTTTGAACTTATCTCGATTATCTAACATATCTAGATAATTGAAACAAGTATTTTTTTAGTTAACTATAAAATAATGTAACCAGTAAAGTGAGCAAATTACAATTTGGAGAGTATTAAAATTGAAAAATGTTATTTTTAACACTGAGCCCAAATGGTGGGAGGGTCTACACCATTAGATATATTCTTTGGTATACAAGTACGTAATTTACGGAAGTTTACTATTATCTAGATTAATAAACCTATATCAACCTTATCTCAATAAGTCGTATGGTAACTCGATAGTCGGATATGTCTAAATAATAATCGCACACATCCATACCATTTTCTAATAGATGGTAAATAATTTTAACAACAACTGCCATGAAGCCTAACTTCTATTCAGGTGTGCATCTTGTGTATCGCCTATTGTATCTACTGCATGCACATTTTGAGTGAAAGTAAATTGTGTTAAGTCCTATTTAGAGCAATTGTGTGCTTATAAAAAAAAGTGAAACTATTGGGCATACATACTATTCAGTGTATATAAAAACACAACTAGATGAGGTTTATCTTGTCTGCTTACTGGTATATTATTTTTATTGGTTAATATAGATTCAAAAATTGATGGCTGAACTTAAACTACCACAATCTCAGGCTGTTTTCGCTTTGGAAAAAAATGGTCTTGATGTGGAGAAAGCCATTCATGCTGTCTACTATGAGAAGATCCACACTGCTCAATTGTATGATTATATCTGGGGAGACTTGGAAGGTGGAGGGATTCGACAAGTACAGAATGAAAAAGTAGGACAGATGATCAAACAGGAACAGCGTAGAGATCACGTTAGATTCCTTTTTGCTTTGTAATTGTTGATTAATGTTTGCTTTCAGTATCTTCATCGACTCCTGATGGCGGAATACAAAATGCCCAGTACTAGTCATTGTGAAGTATTAGTTCATCTGGTGAGGGAGTGTAACCTAACACTGGGAGCTTGTCTTGATGTGGCTAAGATGAATGATGATGTTGAAACAGCCAAGAGGCTCCTCACTCAGGAATGTCCTATATGTAGCGATCAGTTTACAAGAGATAAAGTAAGTAGAAATATAATCTGTCATTGTTGTTGCTATTGATGTTATTTAGATGGTTAACATGGTTCATTGTGATCATGCTGTGTGTAAGGATTGTTTTATTGGCCATTTTAATATAATGATCGGAGAGAAGAGTATCAAACACTTCAACTGCATGTTGTGTGCAGAACCAGACATGTCATCAGAAACTATTGATATGGACCTGTACCTGCAGTTATTCAGTGGCTTAGTACAGGCACACTTGAGTAAAGAAATTTATGATATGTTTACTCAGAAGGTGAATGAACAAGCCATGACAAAGAACGATAATTTCCGATGGTGTATTAAAGTGAGTATATTGTATGTCCTGTACTGTGTGTAAAAAAGACAAAACTGCAAAGAAATGTAAGTTAATTATTCTTCTTGAAAGTTTGCTACCAAATATAGATCAGGTCAGTAAAGGAGTGTCACTATATTTAGTGAACTGGGGCTATTGTACTGACATAGTTTTGGTTTTTACATAATGCTGTGGTTGAGTCTTACTGTAGTATGTATATGTTGAGAACTCATGAATGGAATTACACAAGTTCTTGAAATTTGGCTCATTTGTAGTACTGCTTGACCTGCCAAAATATTGCAAATCTTTTCATTCCAGTGTCTGGCACAATATTTTTTGTCCAAAATTCTCACATTGTGAAGTACTAATTTTGTTAGGACCCCTTCCCAAACTTGTGATGGAACCAAACTGTGCATGTCTACTCTTGACACCTTTACTGTCAGTATTAATCACCTGGTTGGCTGAAATGTTACTACTCTTGAGAAAAATATGCTGTATATAGCTGTTTCTCAGGGTTCATCTCAACTTGTACTGTAGCTAAGGGAACCTACATAGCTCACTATGACATTGTCTTTTGTAACTTAGAAAATAATATGCTTTGATCTTTGGAGGATAATGAGGTCTTTAAATCCACTAAGAGACCTGCTGGCAGGTTCTTAAAATGGTTATAGAGACCTGCTAGCAGAAAGACCTCAAGCATCATAAATCTCACTTTCAATCATTGATTTGCAATGCTCCCTCCAAGCATATTCAGATAGCCTGCAATGAGTGACCACTCACCCAGGCCAACAGGTGGTTAACCACTCTATTCATTTTATAGGCATACCTAAAGCAATTCGATTATGGAATCTAACATTGTGCATATGTTTATTATGATGAACGAAGAAGTCCAGAAATATCACGGAAAATTCTGTTTAGTGTCCATCTGTTTCTAGAGTGTTTTAAGGCTGTTTTCGTCTTCTATTGAATAATACTAAAGACCTAAATAGTAAGCTTCCTTGTAGAAACGTTATTTTACGCTACATGTAATGTGGGTGGGGTCCACATTGGAAACCATGTCGGCTGTTCTTCATACTACTGTGGCCTAACTGAAGACACAACTTGTGACAAATTGTTCCCATCGTATAAATCCACACAAGCTGCTTCTTCGACACACATGTTCTTTACACTTCTGTGAGTACTGACTACTGCTAATCTGAGCACTAACTAACCTGGGTTAACCTTATCGATCACTCCCATTTCCCAGCTGTGTCGGATCCAAGTCTAAGGCTTGTGAACTTGTGAAAGGAAGCAGTGCAAGCTTCGATATTTTTTTTTTTTAGAACTTCTACAAAAGCACATTCACTCTTCCGCGATTATTTTAACAGTGTGTGACAATTTCAGAATGGCATATAACCAATGATTCCACCTATATGCCCATATAAAACACATACATTTTCTAGGTCGGTTAGAGACCATGGCCCCGGATCTTCGTGCTAGGTCTCTAACCTACACATAAATAAATAAGTGAAGCTGGGTTTAGGGTGATATTTTTTGGCATTGAATTCCAAACTTTCGTCATCTACAGTACTACTAATTCTGTGAATACTTTATAGCTTATATATAACTGGACTATTTTGTTACGAGATGCATATACGTTAGAATACACGAATTTAACATATAAATTTTTTAATCGTAAAAGTAAAGAAAATTACTTAAACCATCCTGTTTCCTTGTTATCATTGCTATGATATTTGACATTTTGCTATACTTTATTATTGCTCATAGTGTACTACTGGCTTTATCAGCGAACTGGGAAGACAACTGGTACAGTGTCCAAATGCTACTTGTGGCCAGCAGATGTGCTTTCAATGCAAAAAGCCTGTAAGGAGCGTACACACTAAACTATTCATATGATTATTCATGTACATTGTTTACACATAGTGGGAGAAAGCACATGATGGACTATCTTGTGAACAATTTGCTAAGTGGGAGATAGACAATGATCCTGAACTACAAGCACAGGGACTGGCTGCTTATCTCAATGAGGAGGGAATTGGTTAGCAGATGTCATAGTAGTCTTTCCCCCAGACCACAAGAGTCTGGTGACACGCAATAAAAATGTTTGGCTATAAAGCAAAGCCTTATGATTGTGAACTTGATCTTCACTGATGATGGAGTGCTGCTTGATGCTATGGTAAGATTTGTTGATAGACTGTGACCAGTAAAGGAGAGGGCGATAATAACAAAGTGAATTCTAGTCACGTAAAAGTATAGGATTAACTGATGTCACAGGTGTTCTAAAATATGATTGGCAACCAATGAATTCCTTTGTCACTGCCATTGCGTGTCATCATGCAGACCCATATGGTCTGGGGGATGAGACTAACATCAATTTACATCATGGTACTTATCCATGGCTGATCCAGAATAGAGAACTTATATTGTATGTACAGTGGAACCTTCCTAAAGGACACAGAGGAAATCTGTCTATGTATCATTACTATAAATGTTTTATAATCTCTTCCTAAGAAGTTGATATTACCTTATTTTGTCTCTCAAAATGAGATAAGGAGAAACCTGTATATTTAGGGAACCTTTGCAGCAGTGTGCTGATTACAGTGGAACCTGTTGTTGATATTAAGGACACCTTCATAATCTAGACATTTGTCATAATATGTCATTGGTCCCAAATTATCCCTTAGTATGTATACCAACCAGGAAAATCAGGACACCTTGACAATCACGACACCTTGACAATCACGACACCTTGACAATCACGACACCTTGACAATCACGACACCTTGACAATCACGACACTTGGTTACACAAGCTCATAAAGTTCCAGATCAGCTTACATGATAGAGAATAATCAAGTGTCCAGATTGTGCAGGTGTCCTTCCACTAAGATAAAAAATGCTGCATCAATGATAGGCTCAATGTGTAATGTACTTTGAGACTGCTATACAGACTATAGACAGATTTCTTGATGGTATATATGCATGTTTATAAGTAACTTCCTATAGTTTATACACATTCACCTAAGCCCCGCCAAATAATAATCAGTGGGGTGAACATGTGTTCACTCCCAATGGTGTTGTACTGGAACAAACATGTTTTCATGTTGTAAACATGTTTGTATGCCTGAATTGTCCATACTAAATGTATGGGATATTTTTTAAGTCTCATACTTGCTAGTATCAAAGCTTCAAAATAAACAGTTTCAGCGTTTAAAGTGTTTTATGGCACTACTAAATGCTTAGGCAGTTGGCCCATCCATGTAACAAGAGTTATTAACAAGTAGAGCTGAGCGATAGTAGAAAATTCACTATCACAATAGATGTTGAAATATTATTCACGATACGATAATATCGCGATAATTATACTTTGAATGATCTTCAGTCAAGTTCCAAGTATTCAATGCATGCTAAGCATAATTAACACCATCATAGATTACTATTTGCTTGGTTTTCTTGTAAGTGCATCAATTAGGTAATTAATTGTGTGGGCGACCGATATTTCTACAATTTTTGTTACAGCCTTGCAGCCAAAATTTTCCATGATAAAGGATAAAGCAAGCCAAGTAGTTATAAACCAGCTAAGCCAGCTTCCCAAGCTGCATTTTTAGTGGAAATCTAGGCCCAAGTAATTGCGTGGGCGGCCAATAAATATACACAGCTTGTTATAGTCTTGCAACCAAACATTTTGCAAATAAGCAAGCTTAAGGAGTTAAAAACAATTAAATAAACTTGGTAACTATGTTTCTAGTAATCTTACAGCAATATCACGATAGTAAGCTGCAATTATCATATCGCGATAATGATTTGTTGATCGCGAGTATTGAACTATCGATTTTATCGCTCAGCTCTATTAACAAGAAACAAGGGGCTCGGGTGAACAAGAGAAAAAAGTAATAAATTATGTTAGTGATGTTAATGCTGACCTGCATGATTTTATCCCTGATTCTTACCCCTTCCTTAAATGCAGTCCTGTTTGTATTATCTCTTCTTTTCAGAGTGTCCTTCTTGTGGGTTTAAATATGCTCTGGCTAAGGGAGGATGTATGCATTTCAAGTGTACACAATGTCCTGCAGAGTTCTGTAGTGGATGTGGTGGATTATTTAAAAAGGTACTAGCATATAATTCTTGCAGTGTTTTATTGGTGTATTTTAGGATTGTACCAAATATGAGTCATGTCGTGCAAGAGGGCTTCATGCTCATCATCCTCGTGACTGCCTTTCCTTTCTTCGTGATGAAAGTGTTGATGACCTTCAGAAACTACTCACTGATAATAATGTACAGTTTGACATTGAACCACCTGAAGGACAAGTAATGGCTGAAGCCAATAAAGAAATTCAAGCTTTGCAAGGTCAAGCAGCAGGTTAGCAAAGAACTTTTGTATTAAAAGACTTGTACCAACTCAGAGCATGCCTATATTGTAAACAACAAAAGTTTGGCAAATCAAAGAAAATCATCTTAGCTATTGTAGCTATATCATTCAATATTGGCCACATTGTAAAATCACTCTGCCAGCCAAAATTGTTTAGCATGCTTATTTGTTAAGCTTTATAATCTCTTTCATTGTTTTTGTTAACAATTACAAGTTGCCAAAAGTATGCTTAATTTCCATTAAATAATAAATCCCTTTCACCGCTACAACCTGATTTATCCAGTACGACACTATAAAAGACACTTCAAGTATAATTCTAATGTGCTACCACTTCTATCATGTGTTTCATAGTGATGTGCTTACGCCGAAACAAGCACACCCACAGAGGTTCCATTTCTGGGATAACTGGATTCTTTGTACACTATTGTGGGCTTGTTATGTAATAGCACAAAGTTTTTCTTTAAAATCAGAAAAGACGAGTTTTATGTAATCCCATTAAAATACAAAGTGTGTTAATTAATTAAAATTACTTAGTGGTTTTATTTATGCAAACAAAACAGCCTATCGAGGTCCTTAGTCTATAGCAGCTACTTAGTACTATAGTGTACTAAGTACTACG
Source organism: Dysidea avara (assembly GCF_963678975.1). NCBI lineage: Eukaryota > Metazoa > Porifera > Demospongiae > Dictyoceratida > Dysideidae > Dysidea > Dysidea avara. Next base: position 7,165,175 of record NC_089279.1, on the reverse strand, counting down.
ATGCTAAGTACTAAGTATTAACTATACTAAGTATTAACTAAGTACTATAGTGTACAGTGTAGCTTTTGTAACATGATTTGCTATAGACTGTATAGTCCCCAGAAAATTTAGCAGTGAAAGGGTTTACATAAATAAAACCATTAGATGGCTTTATGGTACATTCTACATTTGTAGCAAGATTGTTAATATATATGACCATCTGAGAAAAAATCGGTTGTTGTCACACATTCCTATCAATTATTGTTTCACTGTTATCTGTAGTAACAAAGTAATTACAGGACAACAAAACCACCAAATATGGTAAAAACAACTTAAATAAGTAGTCAGTTACAAAGAAAGCTGCTACAGGTAAGTATTACAATCCATATGACTAGTCTCCTTATACTGAGCAATCATTTCTTTGGCTGGTTTCTTCAAGATTTATCCCCAAATCTCGTATCACACACACACAAGTGAATCATGTCATATTTCTGAAAAACAGCCGATTGACTGTCTTAGCCTTTCTATTGCAATCCAGTGGACCCCAAAACGTGACCATCGACTCAAGGATTCATGAATATCAGAATGTGATAAATTAGGGCAGAAATAATTACTGCAAATACTCAGGTACTCATAAAGGATTTTGGTACTCCGATAGTAAACTGGTACTCAAGTACTTGTTAAGATCACATGACCCAGCTCACATGATGCATTTGCCAGACACAATGAAGGCTACAGAGTTTGATTGGCATAATTTCGTGTCAGTAACACTAATATCAGTACTTTAATACAGTGTGTGTATCATTGTTGTTACTTTAAACTGCTTACAGTCAGTATAAAACATGTCACATGGGTATGACTACAAATAGACAGTATTTGTGAGTACTCAACTGTTAACTCTAGAGAGTACTCGTATAATAGAAAATTATGATCATTTCAACCCTCTGATAAATCAATGAAAATATTATAGATCATAGCTAGAGCATGTTAATTCTATTTCATTACAGATGATGCAGACCAACCAGCACTACCAGTAGCTATTCAACCAGTAGCTGCTCAACCAGTTTTGAAGTGTCGTGTAATGTTACAGAAGGAAAATCCTGGTGGTGCTCCAATGGATGAGGAATGTGGCAATCCAGTACAAAGTGGTCATGCTGGATTGTGCGAGTGAGTAATACAATATGTAAATGATGAAGTTTGATTGTTTGGTTAAACAGGAGACACTACAAGGAGTATTTGGTGTACAAGGTTAACCAGAATAATATTGATCCTCTACCATTGTGTCAAACACCTGGTCAATTACAAGCCATTCTCAGGAGAGATGAGATAAAAATTCCTGACCAAAATGCTGGGGAAGGAGAAGAGGAATACTGTGAACGACTGAGACAGGTAAGTAGGCAAATTTCTAATTTCCACGTATCCATAGTACACCTTTGTTTTTCTCTAGTACATCAGCGAGAAACTTCCTTTGGAGAAAAGGAAAGTGCTCAACTTTTAGGATTCTTAACTAACCACTGTACATGCTTTTTAAAATATATTTTTAGAGTGTTTGTATGCTGCACAATTTTTAAAAACGTTTTTATTATGTAGTTTGGAGTTGTTATATTAGTAATACATCAGGTTGCTGCATGTGGTTACAGGGGGAAGGGAGTAACTAGTGCTAAATCATGACCTCATTACAAAATCTAGCTTTCCTAAAATTTGGCTTATTATGGTGTATGGTTATATGTAAATGCTTTCAAGTATATAATTGTACTAAGCTATGCATATGAAGGGGATTCGTGCCACTGGATCATGTGTCATGATGATACAAAGGTCAATATTTCTGGCAATACACTGCAGCTGATGTTAACTTTGGTTCATGAATTATACCGTATACATATGCAACTATAGATTAGCTGTTACATCCATATAAAACTATACGCAAACTAGTGCAAAAATAATTTTAAATACTACAATAATTCTGGGAAATAAAGATCACTGAAGAAACTAGCAGACCATTAGTATTGTACCCCCAATTGAAATATCATGCATTGATTTGTGACTGGATTTTGGGAAAGCTATCTAATTGCACATTAGAAGTTTCGAGATAAATGATTTTAAAGAATTCAAGCTTGCCAAAGATAGCAAGCACGTGTTTGAAACTTACACAAAAAGATCCCCATGTACCTTGATGATGACACAGGGCTGTAACTATAACTAGCAGTACAAGTACTAGGCTAGGGCTTCAGTGTCACTGCTTGCACTGGTTGTTAGTGGCGGGAAAACAAATTGGCCATAGTATTCAGGAGGTGCTGATCTTATTAACAGACTGTAATATGTGTCACTGCCTTTAGGGCTTTTCTCTTCTTTTGGGGACCACTGTTCTATTATTTGACTATCTGGGGATGAAGCAGGTGATTTAGTCTCTGTTTTGATAGTCTTTTTGTTCTCAGACTTGTTGGCATCTGGTGCGCTTGAAGCGCTGCTTCCTGCGACGCAAGCTACCATTCTCAAACATTGATCTACACTGTAGTGACCAAAAGTGTCCTTTTCCTGCTCCCGGGGAATCTTGATGAAGCATTTGTTCAATAATAGGTTGTGACGGATGGAGTTCTGCCATCCTTGTTTGCAGTCCCCACGGTAATAAGCAAACTGGTCCTTGCAAATCTCAGCCAAGGTAACTTTCTTGCTGCTGGATCAATCGCCATTGTGATCAAAGTGAGGATCAAAGCAATGTAGAAGAGTCGTGGTTTTGGATGACGTTTCTGTTTTTGTGCTGCATGGGATGTTGTAGGGTGGCAGAGGAGTTGGATACATTGAGAGATGACTTTGACTGAAGTACCCTGCTCCATCAATAGGCATGGCTTCCAGGCTTCTGCTATACTGCACATAACTGTTTTGCTGGCAGATCAAGTTGTTATTAATTTAATAATAATACTATATGTTTGATGTGTATGAGTGGAGTATTGTCATACATATCTAAATCATATGAGTGATTGTGTATATACATTGGTTGTTACTTAGTTAGTTAATTACAAGTGTGTATATGTGCAATTTGTCTTGAAATTTGTTTACTGATTCTTGACTGATTAACCAGATTCTTGGTAGAGTGTTCCAGAGTCTGATTGCTGATGGTACAAAGTAGTATTTATATGCATCCACTCTTGTGTAAGACATGGTATTGTTGGACATGGTATGGTTGAGTGGATAAACGGGACAGCCTTCAGGGTGAGCAAATAGCTCAGTACCTCGCCTGCAGGAAAAACATCACGAGTATGTTATTGATTACTGTTAACATACTACCGGGCAACCAGTGGCATAGCCAGGAAAAAAATTTTACCGAGGCAAAGTTTATGCATTGACCTAATTGAGAGGGTCTGCTTCTGACTCAACTGATTCACAAATACTTTCAAACATGGGAGGTATTTAAAAAACATGTAAACAACATAAAAATCCTTACATAGCTCGCTACACACTGACTACTTTATTAGAGTGACTGCTCTATTACGATCTTTATCACGGTTTTCAGTCCCACTCCAAGAAAGATAATTTCGGTGTGATATCATTCAGAGGGGGGGCTAAGCCCCCCCTCAGCAGACCGAGGGGGGGCTTTAGCCCCCTAGCCCCCCCCTTTCCGCCGCCTATGGTATCAACTTACCGGGAGTGAAGGGACCGTGTCCGGAAGCAGTTGATGTAGGGTAATGCAGGCCCCCTTGCATAATCGGTCTGCTGGGACGATAATACGATACTCGACGATGCTGGAAACTCGTTTATATTTAAATGCTTCCTCGCATTGTAGTAGCTCTTAGCTTTTTGCAGAATTGATTTGCATTATCTATCGTTTGTTTCTGGGAGGCGTGCCGCACAGTAGTGACGTCAACATAAGAATGTGGGATTATCCCTAATGGTCGTGATGGTCCCTACGTATCTGGCGCGGCCGCCCCTTCGCAAACAGGAAGAAGGCCGCGCCAGACTAGTCCCTACGATGGAGAGGAAATAGTCGATAAGGTTAACAATTTTTCAAGAAAATCTTTCTGCATCTGAACTAGAGAGTGCGAGGGGTGAGAAAATGATTGCTGTATACTGTCCAGTGTTTATAATGGAGTACGGGTGCCGGTTTTTTTCATGAATTGTGTTTTTTAAACAGACACTGAGACAGTAATTTCGTGACATGTTTGCGTACATTCAAGTCGAATGGTTCCAGCAAGAGTTCATACTCTCTTTTTATTATCCATTCTGCTAATCACGCGACTTGGCGTCTTGTTTATGCTGGGGCGCGCGCAGCACATACCGTCCTTTTAGGCTACGGTATAGTCACGGGCAATCATTCAAAATTTTGAATGTCTATCGATACTTTTTGAGAAGCCCATAAAACCAGTCTAGCAGCGTGAAAAGTTTTAAATGAAGGTGAAGCCCTTCATATTTAATGTTTTTATGTAGCTACAGTGTAGTTTGAGGCAGGTGGAACACTACAATTTGTTGTAGTAGTGATTTCCAACCAACCAATTTTTTACACATACTTTTGCTACTTAAATTACACACCTTTATTAAATGTTTCACAAGCTACCGTTCCAGTTAATGGTAGTCAGTGCTTCGTACTTCGTAATGCATTTTACTGAATTAAAATCCATGTGGTATTTATTGAAATATGTCAAATCAAAGTTTGAGGAATAAAAATCCCCATAGGAATCCCATACAAATAATTGCATACGTAATTCTAATTGGAAGAATACGGCACCGGTGATAGTCAAAGTTTCCAAGTGTTCCCGCGTGAATCTATGGCAGATGAGGACGAAGAAAGTGTTCCTAGGTAAACCGTATATGCTGATTTTGATTATGCCGTGTGTGTTTTGATTGGAGTACGATTGACGTTGGATTACGACAAAAATAATGGCCCTTTTAAAGGAAAATCGCTATCTAACACTGTTCAGAACAGCATTACAATCACCCTGAGCTTCAAGGCATCCCTCTGCATCAATGCAAGTACAGTTTGAAGGTGAGCAGTTTGTTGTCTTGCGCGGAATTGCAATATAAGGTTCAAGGTTGAGCATAATCTTTTCAAAAGTAGAGACTGGCATGTGATACCAACCTTACATGGCTTCACACTTACCTGATGTTATATTCTGGTGTATTTACTGCTGTTTTGATCCATTTTATAGCAGCTTCGTAATTTTGGTCAGAAACTATTTATAATTTCTCTTTGTAGTGTAGTGATGTCATTGTGTTATATAATAATTATCATCCTAAGTGCTTGCAATGTGACAAATAAAGCTGAACAGTGTCCAAACAAATCTATTTTATTAATAATATTGGTCTTACATTTTGTTATCTGATTGTCGTGTTTCCGAAGTATTTGTTAATTGTGACTTGTAATACCATTACTTACCATGTTGTATAATATTACTGATTTTTTCTAGTTAGTTATCCTTGAAAATGCATTAGGTACCTGTGTATAATTAGCATTACATAGTACACACAATTTTATTTGTGAATCACTTGCTTTGTTCATGTATTATTCTGAGTGGTCAGTCTACAAAGAAGTGGTCACTCTTGAGAGGTTTTACCTAGCTCATATGCTGTTCTCCATAAGATAGTTATGTGGTAAAAATTTCATGTCATTATTAGGTTCCTATCTCGATTTATGACACTTTGAATATTGTGTTGGTGCCATGCGATATATGTAAAAAGCATTGAAAATACTGTACACAAAAATCATTACACTGTCAACTTCTTTTGCTTATATCTTTTGATAGGAACCACCAATTGGGGTGGGGTTTGCACTAAAATGACCCTGAAAAATAGCACAATATTTGTCATACCAATGAATGTATGGAATGTTAATTATTTAATTTAGTTGGAGATCTTTAGTTATAGTAACACAAGTAAGCCAGCCCGTACATCGCTCAGCTCCAGCTGTCACTACCATGTTTTTCCGCCGCCAAATACAGCAAAAGCTGTAGGCTCTATTGGCATTTCTGGGACATAGTGATGCTGTATATTAAATTTATTAGGTCCTGTGGAAGCATTTTTGGCGTGTTTCTTCCCAGTGACTCAGATACAAGCCTTCAAAGAGCTTGTTTCACGCGAAAAAAATACTAAAAGTTCAATAAAACGTCTATACAACCAATAACTTAAAAAATCGCTTCCACAGGACCTAGATATTTTAGTTGTTTAGTCACTTGTGTTGAAATTATAAGAATTCAGTAATCTGTTAGTCTGGTTTTTGGCGGCGCGTTTTTATAAAACATCGCTCTATTGTGGACCACACACCCAAGAACAGTTGTTGTTCTACAGTAAAAACAAACAAGCACAATTAGTTGTATTGTTAACACAACACAGTTGTTGAAATTATTTATCCCTGCTTGGGGTTTTGTAATTTGTTCCGCCCACGCAAAGTGTAGATGGGTAGCTAAAACTGAAACGGATAAAACTGAATCATGCTTGTTTTATCTTTAATTACTTAGGAGGTGATATGCATGGAATGCCTCTTGATTTATTTATTTTTTTGAAAATGATGTAGATTTTGTGTGCTCATTTCTACATGTGAATTGGCCATAGTGGAATGGCCATGATGTGTGGGTCCTATTAATACAAGTTTAACAGCAGGTTAAATAGGGTTAACTAACTAGCAGGACGAGCTTGCCTGGATTGTCACACTAGTCATGAGGAGGTGGGTGGGAGGGAAAGATAACGACACGCTAACTGTTTACTTCAAATGTGCTGGAATGTCAGACTGGACCTCCTAATAGACCTCTTTGAAATACACGCCTAAATTATTGGAATGCGCTAGGGGGGTTGGGTCCAAACCTGTATGACTACAAAATAGTTAATGAGACATGGACGGTGCTCTTTTGTCTCAGAGGAAGTTGGGTGGGTTATCCCCAAAATGCAGAGGAAGACTAATTGATGAGTTATTTCAGGAAGCACTCGAGCCTGAAACAATACAGACATGCTTGCTAATATGCAGGCAGACAATTGCCCAAGGGTAATGTCCTGCAGGCTCGGTGTCAGTTCAATCTATTTACGGAGCACCAATATCAGGCCCGTAATCCCATCCTTTATAATGAATAGCTTACACGTATACACATTCCAGGATCTGTGCTTGACTGAATGAGTCCGGCATCTAGTTAATAGGTGTTGAATTTGGCTTCTGTCATAATAAACTACCCATGCTACTTTGTCTTGTCACCCAGACCCTTCCTCAAGTGCAGCGCTTGCCCTTCCAATGCACGCTTATAATCTAAAATTGATAAGAGTGCTTGATGAAGGGTTTTGGTGATGAGACTACACACTACTATTGAGTGCCTTGTGACTTGTGAATAGTAGATTCAGTAACCTCAATTATCATACTACCAGAACACTTGTTGATATAACCAGCTCATTACAACTGGCGCAGAACCAGTACATATCAAGAAGTTTGCGGACATTTGCTATACTTTTGTTCATGGCAAAAATGCCAGCTGGAGCAGGCATTTCCAATACATTTCAATTGAAAAACCATTAAAAATTAAATTAATTATCGTGTACCGCCTACCTCGAGTCTGTTTAGTAACTTTCCGAATTTGATACGTGTCACTAAAATGACCCTGAAAAATAGCACAATATTTGTCATACCAATGAATGTATGGAATGTTAATTATTTAATTTAGTTGGAAATCTCTAGTTATAGTAACACAAGTAAGCCAGCCCGTACATCGCTCAGCTCCAGCTGTCACTACCATGTTTTTCCGCCGCCAAATACAGCAAAAGCTGTAGGCTCTATTGGCATTTCTGGGACATAGTGATGCTGTATATTAAATTTATTAGGTCCTGTGGAAGCATTTTTGGCGTGTTTCTTCCCAGTGACTCAGATACAAGCCTTCAAAGAGCTTGTTTCACGCGAAAAAAATACTAAAAGTTCAATAAAACGTCTATACAACCAATAACTTAAAAAATCGCTTCCACAGGACCTAGATATTTTAGTTGTTTAGTCACTTGTGTTGAAATTATAAGGATTCAGTAATCTGTTAGTCTGGTTTTTGGCGGCGTGTTTTTATAAAACATCACTCTATTGTGGACCACACACCCAAGAACAGTCGTTCTACAGTAAAAACAAACAAGCACAATTAGTTGTATTGTTAACACAACACAGTTGTTAGAGCAACTCTCTATGAGTACAATGATGCCAAAAGAAGTCCAATTCATGGAAATTTAGGTGCATTAAATGGCCTAAATCGACCGGTGTAGCAAATTTCCTCATACATTTTATAGTGGTTGTTTCAGGGGCATGAAATAAAAGGCGTAATAACCCGCGACGCATCATAGATACCTCAGATTCCGAACCAGATTTGGAAAGAGCAGTGAATAGCGATTAAGATGAGCTATAGCAGAAGGAAATCAGTGGAAATTTAAGATTTTAAGGAAAATCACTTACTTTTTCTATGGCAAATTGAATGGTAGATATTTTAAAGGGAACGCTCTGAGCTATTTCGATGTCTTGACAGCCATTAACCTTAGTATTACAATGAAACAAAAGCACTGTGAATTAGTTCTGCAGGTTAGTTTGTGAAAATTACAGTGTTCCGTGATTAACAAAATAATGTCTGTGCCATGTAGCAAACTTCTTCATATGAATGTTTTTAATTTAGCAAAATTCATCTTCAGAAATCTTGATTACTGCATGCAATGCAAAACCATGTTCACACTGTGTACGTGTACTCATGCATGCTTTACTACACTTACTCAGCTGATCAAAATCTTTTTTGTGTTATCAACGATGTAGACTGGAGAAAGCAACTTTGATGTGGTAATAATATTTTTCTTCCCTGTCCTGTATCACAGCTTTCTAAATAATGGTCAGCAATCTCCAACCATACAGGTAGAGGAATAAACCATCACAAATGAGGTTACAAATAAAACTACTAGCCGGTCGTGGTGCTAGTAACACAGCCATGATGCTCTAGTTGACTCTCATAAGTCAACTTTAGGCCCAGGGAGGAGTGGTTAAACTTGTGAACAGCACCATATAATATTTCTGTAGTTGATGCATAGTTTCCAGGGCTCCAAAGACATGTTGTGTATTGGATTGCACACAACTTTTGCCTTATTGCATCATCCACTTCAGTGCACAATCATGTACTTCCATACAGTTCAAACTACAAGATTATACATGCCTCATGCTAAGGCCCACAAAGTACTAAATCAATGGAAAATTTAGAATATTTTTTTGCAGCATAGTGTAGTACAGTATACCTGGAAATTTCTGCAGTATGTATATTTCAGTGATGTACTTTGTCAGGATTTTTCACTGATGCCCAGGATTTCTGCATTTTAAATTTTACGGATCACTGTTGCTCCATTCTCGACCACACAGCTACAAAGGGTCTGGATTGATTTTTACCTCAAGCATCATACAGATTGCTCAAGTGCATCTGAACCAAGTATAGCGCAGTAGTGCCAGGTGGTAGCAATCTCTGTGCGAGGAATAGTCTAGTAGGCCAGCTTCTTTCATGAGCCACGCCTACTTAAGTATCAGGAATGTGTGATAAGCATATGTGGAGTCCACACCAGCAGCCATACTAATTTATTACTGAAGTTTGTTGGACACACATGGATTTTCACATGATAAAATTTCATGGTGGCTTTACTAACCACGAAAACCATAAAAACCACAAACTGTGAAAATTTCCAGGTAGACATAGTTTTGCCATTTAATGGTTGAGCACTGCATTTATACTGCAACCTGTTAATTAGGAGACTTGAAAATGAGGATTCCTGTGTGTTCTGGACACTTGGAAATGGGAACTAACCTGGAAAATCAGGGCAGTACACCAGGACTCTATTGGTTGGTCCAAAGTCTCCCAACTCCCAAGGTGTCCTTAAGGTTTCACTGTATTCTTAATATTTGGTTGAAGAGACAACCTCGTGTAAATCAATTGCCAAAGATAAATGATTTTGTGTATTTTATGCTAAGCACAATGCTATCAGTTACATAAATTTGTTTATAATATAGTACAGTACCTGTTGATTGACAGCTAACAAGTATTGAGTTATTAATGAAGTAAACTTAATGGTTAAATGTGGCCAATAGAACTTGCTCTTTGTTAGTAAGCATTTTGTATTATGTGCAGTACAATGAAACCTCTCTATTACGGACATTTTGGGACCCAGGATTTTTGGCCACTTTTTGCTGTAATATAGAGGTTTCCTCATAGAGATAAAAAATGTACTAACCAGACCTGTTGGGATCAAGACTTTTGTCCTTATTATGGAGGTTTTTTCTATTGTGTCCAGTTTGTTAAGAGAGGTTTTACTATAGTGCAATATTGAGTCATGTATTTTATTGTTGTTGTGTTGAAATCACCCTATTAAGTTTTGTTTTGATTATAGGGACTTGTAAACTGATATGGCTTTCACCACTGTTCATGCCCCTCGAGGCGTACCAACGGACATGGGAAGGATGAGCAATACAAAGAAAAGGCTTGTTGATTCAATGGAGGAATTTAGGAAGGAGGGAGACAGAGTTAACCCTACAGATGAACAAGTTTCCTTAGCAGAACAGTTGGCTGCAGAAAATGACCCCACTCGTTATACCAAAATTCAGTTTGACATGATTGTACAAAATAACAGTGTAAGGAACACATTTGTATGAATCTTGTAGTGTTTCCTAAGTTGCTATATGGCTTGTTTTTGTTATTTTGGACCCAGTAGGTTTGATCCATATTAATCATCTGAAAAAAAAATACTACTAAAACTTTTTGGTCACACAGTGTCCATTACAGAGAGGGTTCCAGTGTAGATTAACTGTTAACATGTTAGTCCATATATGGGAGGTGAAATTCAGGGAGTAACCATCTATTTTAATTATCCACTGGACCCTGTTGAACTGTTGTCCTAGTCCAGCAGTTCACTGTATTTGCTTTGCATTCCATTACAATAGCTTTGTAATACCAGTGATTGATTTGCACTAACCCTTCTCAGAGGAGGTCTTCTTGTTTTCTCATTTTATGCATAAATGCATAAATGTTTGGCAATGAGGCAGGTGTGATTTATTTTGCAGTGCTCTTAGCACAGATTCAATACCCAAAGCAAATTAGCCTTCATAGTTTCTAGAAATGCTATGTAATATCAGCAGGCGAATCTGTGTCGACAGCCATGAAATTTTTCTGGTATGCTTGTCTTAACTTATATCATAACTCCTGGATCTTATAATATACATGTAAGTTTACAAGACGTTGTTATAATATTATCACACGGTACTGTAGTATCGTTTTGCGCTTTCAATATCACCCTAAACTAGGTTCATGACAGAGTTTAGCAGTATTGCTTAGACATAGTGAATCTGAAACATGCCTTCAGAGCAACTCCAAACATTTACATCAAGTTTTCATGAAGTTTTCTACTAACTAACTGACTGATGCTTTCAGCCAAGCATATCTCAAGCATGGTAACAAAAGGCTTGATTTCTTCGCGATGTGCATTACAAGCAAAAAACAGTATGAGAAGCACCTCAACAATCAATCCGGTCAACTCCTGTTATAAGCATGTTAGTCTGCGAGATGCTACTGACTTGGTACCTGCAAATCAACATGTATGTAGACGGTAGTGGGAAAAGGAATGGGGAACAATGGCGCATGTGTTTATGTGGTTTAAAGCATCTGGTTGCTATAGATAATAACTCCAGGCTCATGTTAGTTAAACATTGTGACACCTATCACAGTGGTTGTGTACATTCATGTTTGTGTGTAAATGTGGAGATTTCTTTAGTAATTACAGTGTTATTGTTACACACCACTTTAAATAAGTACAACTGGGACTTACACCTGTATTACTTGTGCAAAAAATTGTATTTGGTCTCTTTTCTTATAGAGTAAGGATGGCTACAAGGAGATGATGGTCACAGCATTTGATGTGTTATTCCGTTATACTGTTAACATGTTAAAACTGAAACGTCCACGTAACTGGTATACCATCAAATTCAGTAATGCTCAGTTCAGTGCACGAGCTGACTGTATGGTTGGAACTAGGGATATTTTGAGCTTGATGGGTTACACCTCGCCATCATATGGTGAGGATAAAGTTACAAAAACTGGGTTGTCTTATCCAGATCCTTCACAAATCAACTATGACATTATCAAGTTGATTGGTGCTGAGCTGCTCACTGCAAAAACCGAAGTTAAAATGGCACATGAAGGCCGAGGAGGCGTGACGCTCAGTGATGGTTTTTATGGCTCCATGCAGCCACCACCTACCAGTACACAAATGAGGCCATCACATACGGAGCAGTTCACCTATCAAGGTAGTCACCTATCTCCCCAACGAAATGATGCATACCCTGGCTATTCACCCCACCAAAGTGGTCAGCCATCAGAATTTGGTCATCGTTCTGTCCACCAAAATGAACCTCGCCAAGATAGTTGGGCATCCCAGCGATCTGTTGACATGTATGGTAGCCACCGTAGCAATAATTGGCCTGATGTTCCCTCATGTGGAAGACAGGATACACCCCTATCTAGTAGCCATAATGATCAGCGCCGTGATTACCAGCCTATTATGCAGACTGCTCAGTCAGAAGATTCTTCTAGAACTTTCTCTTCCCAAGTGAGTTCTCCTCCAGACCTCAACACCAGTGGTGGCAACAGTAGATTGGAAGCATTGAAACAGCGGAAAGCAAATGCAATTAAAGTTTTCCATGAAAACTCAGGTGCTGACATTACATACAATTCCCCACCTCCATCTCACCCAACTTCCCAACCTATAAGGCATGCACCCACTGCTCCTGTGATGGTATTACCTGAAGCACCCCCTCAACCCAAACCAAGAAGAGGTCGTCCAGTTCCTAATAAACCCACTGTCAATCCACCATCAACTAATCCTCCTACTGTTAATTACCCCTCAGATGTTGGGCTCCCTTCTAGTTTACCAGAGGCTGCTCCACCAACAGATGTACCTGTTCAGAAACCCATACCAGGTGTTAGGATTATGATGGAATGTGATGCATGTGGATATCCTAATCATGAAAAGTCACAGGAGTGTATGGATTGTGGTGAGCCTAAGAATGGTAATTGGACAAGAGTTGAAGTGCCTGTGAAAGTGCGAAATGTTGCTCGTAATAATGAACCAACACCACCTAGACCAGCTCCCAATTATGAGCATTCTCAGTCCCCAGACAGAACACCTCATCAGCCACCCTCTGATACCCATCAGCCACCCTCCAACACCAAGCCCAGTCCACATGGATCTACTGGCGGTGCAGAAGGTACCACCTCTACACCACTAAAGAACTACCTACCTCCTCCAAAGTATTATACTCCAGAAGAGAAAAGGCGGAAAGAACAAGAGGCACTGATGGCTAGACAAGAGATCGAAAAGAGGAAACAACAACAGGGACATGAACAAGAACAGCAACATCGACAAGACCAGCAACAGCAGCAGAGCACAATGGATGGAGGTAGAGATGCATCACTTGCCAGCTACATGACTCGTAACAACAATTATACCCAAGATGAAAATCATCCTGTTGGAAATGTGCTACAAGGTTTTGATTTTAAAGACACAAATGATGGTCAGAACACAGAGTTGTATAGGAGTTTAAGCTCCAAAGGACAGTTGTTGGTTCAAGACATAAAGGTAATTAATGCAGACTTTGTAATTTATTGTAATTTTTTAATCTTAAAACATTACTGCTTTAATAAGTGGACATGTTTAGGTTGAGTATTAAATATTGCAGTATGAGGAAACTTTGTTATAAAAGAAATTGTAGTGAGTGGTCAATAACTACAGGAATGTTTCATGCCGAATTTTGTGAATGAGACTCGTGGCACATGACTACAGGATCTAAGTCAGAGCAAAGTTTTTGGTAGCCTAATTTGTTACCCAGTGTAATACTGTAACGTTGCTTGCTTTTGTAAGAGATTGTAGTGGTGATGATTGTCCACCACATTGCCTCAGGAGTTTCTCTACAAAGCCACTGAATATTCAATTCAACAGTAAGATTGCTTCTCCCAAATGTACGGCCTACACTTTAAGAATCTACTTGCAAATTTAGACAACATTTTGTTAGTGTTGTGTGATCATAAAACGTCTTGGATTGGTAACCCTTCAATCAGGTGGAGCAGATGCCGTCAGACCATATTATTCAAGTGTTGCATGCTGATCATTCATTACCTTTGACTTTGCTGTAGCGCAAAAGTACAGTTATATTACACCCATTTTTTCATTGGTTGTTTAACACTTTACCCCCCTGCCAAATATATTGCCTAGTTGTTGTGAAGAAAAAGTGAGACACCCGTTTGTTTCATATTTAGTCCATCAATGTCTTCAGAAAGACCCCCAGACCCTTCCATCCAACAAGTTTCTATAAAAATTTACTTAACTAGATGTCCTGCTAACTAAACAACTGATGCCTTCAGCCAAGTACTATGGGTAAGGCTGCAGGTTTAATTTCTTTACTTTTTGACATCACTTTGGCCCATGATGTGCCTTTTTGTGAGTCATAGCAGCTACAATGCATGCATCTTTGTCCTCCTTTGTGTGGATATTTTACATGTGAGTAGGTATCATAGAAATATAAACAATGAAATTAGGGCACCATGTTTGCCAATTACAATGGTTTACAACTGCAGTCCTATATCAGGTAGTTACAGAATGGCACATGATGCGATCTTGGAAATCTAGAACAGTAAGTAATGGGACACTAATCAATCAGAAGAGGGTGTTCTTGACTATTGAAGTCAAGACTACTTTGAAAATAATTTCAAGCATTTTGTTTACCTCCAAGTTATATTTGTCTCTCGCTCACTCTTTTGCACACTATATCTTGTGCATAGCACTTGTGTAACCCTTTATTTGAGATAACACTGCATACATTTTTGTGTTACTTGTTTTGTTAATATTGATCCCATGTGTCTTATTTAGCTGGGATTATTCCAAGGCTATCAAATGGATGAACTTCAGCTAGCTACAGAGTTGTTTGCTAGATACAACCGTCGCACACCATATGATTTTCTCCAGTATGAGTGGAGAAACCTTATAGATCATGCTTGGTACCGAGCTGGTGAAATTGACAGATCAGAACACCAGAAGAGAAAGATGGTTGGCGGTATTGGACATCCTAGCAAGGAAGAAGTTCGTAAATTGCTTATTGAAGAGTATGGAGATTGTGAAAGAGCTGCTAAAAAATGCTGTGAAACAAGAATGAGAAAGGTGTGTACAGTGGTTTGGTCCTTTGTTGTCTATTTTTGTCTGTATGCTTGTGTTCGGTACATCATACAACTTTAATGTTCCAAGTAGAATTTGTGGTCAGAGCAGTATAAACGATTTCTTAAGTTTATTAGTTTGGCAGAGCAAGTAACAACATACAGTACAGCCTGACAATTGTACCACGGAAGGATCTACAGAAATCAAGATACTCTAATAAAGCATTCATATGAATACAAGTATAAGAAAATAGGAATTTTAAGGAATCATAGGGATAAAAGGTAGGGAAACAACATGACTGGATTAAATGTTCAGTAGCATATCTGATAGTGTAGGTGACCTCCCTTGTTTCCATACTTTTTTCCTATGATCCCTAATCGAACTTGAAATCATAGTTTTTCCTTATACTTGTTTGTTTACTTTTTTGTAACATTACTATGACTGGTTAACCCATGCATACTGCATCAAAAGAAAGGATGGTGTCAGAGTGTATGTATATTTTCATCTGAATGTGTGCCCCAGCTATGATTCGAAAGTTAAGTGGCTATTACACTTCGCTTTCAGCCTGTTACACAGCATTATTGAAGAACAGTAGTAGAAGTACCTCTGCAATCAATCCAGTTACTATGAAAAATACCAGACAATTTGCGTGCCCCAACTATCAATTACTGACTCGTGGCTATTACGCTTCACTTTCACCTATTTTCAGCCGGTGACGCAGCATTACAAAATGAAGAACAGTAGTAGAAGCGCCTCTGCAATCAATCCAAGTCACCACGGAATATACAGTGTACAAACATAGAGAAGCCATGCATCGAACTACCACGAATTGACAGTAGTCAGCAAAAAGTAATGGAACACAAAGGAGGATAAAGGTAAGTCCATTATGCATGCATTGTACGTACTGCGGTGTGCCAAAAGGCACATCTTGGGATGAAGCAACATCGAACAGTGAAAAAATTATGCCCGTTGCCTTAGCTTAGTCATTATTGAGTTAGCCATTATTGAGTTATGTTTGCCTGAAGGTACCAGGCAGGCAGGGAGTTAGTCAGTAGAAAATACTATTGAATAATTGTGACCGCTGAGCAAAAACTGGCCGTTTTGCAAAATTCGATTTTGCTATTAAAACGTTTTGAAATAAACTGGGTAAAAATATGCATGCTACATAAAAATTTTATGCACGTATTAATTGCTTTGTTATGTACTGAAACAAAGCTCAAATCAATGAAACCTATATACCTCCAGATGCTCCTTGTCATTGGGAATAAGAAAATCTTTGTTTTGTGTTCGTAAAGTGATGCCTATGTACGATGCGGTAGAAATAAAGTTTACCATCGTAATTTAAATGTTGAAATGGCTCTCTTCTTTGTCCACACAGAGACGCACAGGGAAAACACTATACCTTGATTGATGTACCAGTTCATGGTGAACAGACTTGTTCCTGTCTTCGTAAACTGTTTCGGTCATGAGTTATGGTTGATTAAGTAAGCGCCTGTAATTTATTTGCCGTATTGTTACTGTACAAATCGAGTTTATTCAAGTTCCAACTGTTGATCTCTATAACTCCAAGACTATTCTTCACAAAAGGCTGAAACTTTTGCTGTCTACTCTTTTATTACTATAGATAACAGAGTAGTAATAAAATTGAATTTGAGGAATTTGCAAAAACAGCTGGTTTTTGTTCAGCGGGTCACATTAACAAAAAAAAATTGTGACTATCTATTGGAAGCATACTGAAGGCACTTTTGGGCTTGGTTATACCTAACCAACACTGCCAAGATTCCATAGTTTTTTAGTGATATTTTTGGCCAGAAAAACCCAAACCTCCATCCCTAATATATAGTACTGCTGTACTGTATAATTCGTGGCAGATGTAATTCTTTTTTGTTGTAGAAAATGATGAATTTGTGCAGACAAATTCCACACATACACATATTCAGAAATGTGATGGACTGAGTAAAGACCTGCCATGTTTGCAAATTATAATTTAACATAGTAAAGGCACATGCTACAGAAAATGCGATGCACGGTCTAATTGCATATGTACCGTCAACAAACCTATTCACGCATTAAATTTACCTGCTTGTAAAGAGTATTGTTTGTCTCTGCAACAGTTTGTCTGGCAGACTTGATAGGTTCAATGTATAACACAGCAACAGCTTACAAAGTTGTTGTGTAAAAGCCCCCAAAATTTCTTTGTATTTTTTTTTTGGGGGGGGGGGGGGGGGGGGGGTGGAGCTAGGTTTATCTTTGTCTTTTTGCACACTTTACAATAGCCAGTATAAAATGTAATAATCACTTTAAAATTTGGTATATATTAGCCATTAGGGAAGTATTAAGGTTATGGAATAGTTTAAAATGCGTGGGCAGAATAAATTACAAAACCTGCCAAGCAGGGATAAATAATTTCAACAACTGTATTGTGTTAGCAATACAACTAATTGTGCTTGTTTGTTTTTACTACAGAACAACGACTGATCTTGGGTGTGTGGTCTACAATAGAGCGATGTTTTATACAGTATCACTATGCAACTTTTGCTGTATTTGGCGGACTACAGCTTTTGCTGTATTTGGCTGCGGAAAAACATGGTAGTGACAGTTGGAGCTGAGCGATGTACGGGCTGGGCTGGCTTACTTGTGTTACTACAACAAATTGTAGTGTTCCACCTGCCTCAAACTACACTGTAGCTACATAAAAACATTAAATATGAAGGGCTTCATCTTCATTTAAAACTTTTCACACTGCTAGACTGGTTTTATGGGCTTCTCAAAACGTATCGATAGGCATTCAAAATTTTAAAAAGCCATTGTTTTGTCATGTCTTCAGGGTAAACTACTGGGAATAACTTGAAAACTGGTCTGTATACTGTATAGCCTAAATATTTAGTTGGGAATTTTTTGCTGATTTTGCGGTTTTGGGTGTCATCAGCAAAAATTTACCCTAGACCTCCATATGGTCTAATACATTTCGGGAGTTTTTGCAAATCCACGATGGTTTTGTTTTTAGCAACATTGCTCAACCTCGAAAAATATGCCCCTCGAAATATTTAGGCTATACGGTATAGGTAAACCATCAAAAGCACCTTCTGTGGTTTAAAATAAAAATATGTGACAGCTGCTGAGTTACAAGATTATCAACCTACTGTAAAATACTCTAACCAAGAAGCAAAAACAAACTTGAAAAAATTTCCAGGGAAGAGAATCTGTACCTACTGTATCTCCCAAGCCCTTCACCACTGAGCCACCATTGTACTCAATTAATGAAAGTTCTAGTTCATTTCATAGATTTACGTATGGAAAATCTGCATCCTCCAACAATGTGCACTTTATTTAGAGTATTCCAAAAATATTAGCAAATAGTCAAAATAAAACATATGATTTTGCAACTTCTGTTTTCATTATATAAGAAGAAATAACAGGTGAAAACGAACCCCATAGCCAGAGCTTATCACCAGCTTTGGGATATATCAAATATCATGTAAAAACAGCCAAACTGTAAAATATGGGTGCAGCCTAGCCTATATAGATGGATAAAGTTGTGAAATCAAAGATGGCCAATGTGTAATATCCAAATTATAAATTTACTCTCCAAGTGTCTAAATTTTGTTTTAATGTATCCATTTAGATTCAAGAGTTGATGAACGAAGTTTCTTTGCCACAGTCGTCAGCCATTTCTGCATTGGAGAATAATAATCTTGATGTAAACAAAGCTATCCAAGCTGTGTACACAGAAAGGCTAAGGAATGCCAGCCTATATGAGCACATGTGGAAACCAGAGCTGGAAGGAGGAGGTATACTGCAGAAACACCGAGAAAAAGTGGAAATGATGATAAAGGAGGGAAAACATACAGATGAAGTTAGTGTATATATGTGATTGTTTATCTTATCTTAACTTGTCAATTAAACCACTATATGGCAATGCTGAACTTCATGTACAAGGCTGTGAAGCCATTATACACCCTGTTCCAAATTTTGTACTTATGTAGGAACATGATTTAAACTGTTGAAAATGCTCTATTCACCAGGGATGCCCATGCACTGCATATGTGCTTGCAAGCTGAGCTTTGTATATATATCCACACACAAAAAAACAAAAAAAAACAGTAAAGCTATGATAAAATGGTGTGATTTTTTAAAAATTCTGGGTGAAAAAAGTAGTGAAATCAAATGTGACAGCCAAGAAATGGCTGCAATGATGTTAATGCTAGAGATTTTTTTGGTGAAAATTGTTACCAGATTCAATATTAGACTACAAAATTCTCTGGGGGGAGCATGCATGCCCCCAGTGCACTTAGATTTAAGTATGCATACAACAGAAACTTTGGAAACCTGTCACTAAAATTCCTGAAGCCATCTTTGCAATAGTAAAGGTTTAGATCTATCAATGGAAATTCTAGAACATTCTATGTGCATTCCATTAGAATTCCTCAAAAAATGTTCACTGTATTAGAGTACTATAATAAATTTATCTAAATAAAACAACTTCTATTAAAGCCAACATTTTAACCACGTTTTTGAAATTTATTGGTATAGGCCGCTTACGCTTGCCAGGCTAAAGAGGTAAGAAGTGCAGTTATGCAAAGTTTGAAGCATACAACATGGATGCCATACTGGGAGTCTGGAGCATGCACATGCCCCCAGGATAAATTTTAGGTTTTACAACACTAAGACACTTATACACATGTTTGTTAAACTAAGCAACTTTTGAACATTTGACTGTTCTATTAGGGTATTCGACTGCTCTATTAGACTATTTCTATTTTCTATCTGAACCTTTAAATTGAATATGCTTGACCAGCCTCAGAAACCTCCCTGGATCCAACCCTGTATTGAGTACATTTTAGCTAGAATTTTCATAGAAATTAAGTGAGGCGACCAGCCATGATAGCAGTGGTTCAGTGGTTAAGGATTTGGGTGTGTCCTTGGTTGGAACACTGGTAAGTTTTCCTGATATTTTTCATGCACTTTTTACTCGCTGTGACTGTTCCATGTATCTTGACCCCATGATTTACAGATGTTTGATTTTTGCTTTGTAGCTGTAACTGTACTTCTTCATTGTTCTAACCATCAAAACATATTCTACAATGGCTAGCCTTATATACATAACAAATTTTAAGTTATTCTCATTAGCGTTTATCCTGTAGCCATGATAGAAGTTTGATCTTTTTTATGTGAATAAACATTATTAGTGCTGTGGACACTTACCAGATTCCTTGCAATCTTAGTACGTGAATTCACCTTTATATATTCTTTATCTATCAAATTTCAAGATAATTGAATTACACGCTTGCATTTTATAAAAAGTTTTGAAAAGTGTGCAAAAAGAATAATCAAGGCCTCCGGCACCCCTTCAGAAGAAAAAAAAAGAAACTTTGGCCACCCATGTCTCACAAATAGCTGGAGCAAATTCAATCAAATTTGCTGTGTAGCCTAGTCTACTTGGGGGACAGCCAGGATGCAAAAATGGTGTGTTTTGCAGAAGGGACCATGGCATGAAAATTGTTTTCATTCTTCCTGTCAATATACACACATTGGTTGCATGACACTACTGCATGTCTTGATATATATATATATACTTGCATAGGCTAATTGCATGCGATGCAAGTTACCATGTTGGCTAGTACTGCATTACTGCTGCTGATTTGGCTGTACATGAAATAATTTAGTGAGTATCTACTCGTAAAAATAGAGTATGGCATCTTGCCTACAAGTAAAAAAGTTTGCTATGCTCTTCCCCATGCCATCCATAGTAACAAAATTAAATATGAACTAGTCCAATAAGGGGATTATTTTTGTTTGTTATAGGTTAATGTAGTTTGAAGTTTCATAGCCAGTCTAAGCACCATGGTATATATTAACAGTCATCACATTGAATAGAGTTAACAGGCCTTAAAATCCTTCTGAATTAGTTCCCATCTGAAATTGTTCTCAGATGTATAATCTCAAAGCTACTTTGCCTGACTAGCTACCTGAATTTCACAAATAAGTGATAATTCTAAATGGCTACGTATAAGTACCAGTGGCCTTTACTTGTAATTTTTAATTACAAAATTCTTTTTTATGGTTATACTTAGCAACTACAAACTAAATAAGTAAGGTTTGTTGGTTGACATGACTAGTGTTCTTTGCACACATGAATTACAAGGCTGACAGTATCATGACCATACTTTTCTACTAGTTTTTAATTACCGTTTTGTCAAAGTTTGTACCATGCATGCGGTATACTTATTTTAACAGCAATATATCACATATGTGCTTATCTGCTTAGTATCTCTGTCGTCTACTGATGGCTGAATATAAAATGCCTGGTTATCAGAATTGTCACGTAGTCTTTCAACTGGTGCGAGATAACAACCAAACACTGGCTGCTTGTATTGATGTTGCTAAATCACAAGTTGATATAGAGTCTGCCAGGGAGTTACTTACTCAAGATTGCCAAGTGTGTTTTGATAGATGTACAAGAGATGACGTGAGTTGAACTTGTGTTGTCAATAACAGTAAAAGTACAGTGCTCCCTTGATTATCTGATCCTCTTGGGACCAAGTTCAAATTCAAAGCCCACTCAGAGTGGTCCAAATACTCTAATAGGTTGGTTGTTTGTGTAATTGGTTCAAATCCTATGCAATATTTCTGGTGCACCTTTTTGTACTGTTTTGCTAGGAGTAATTTTAACCTTGCAATATTGTACTAATTGGTTATGCCTTGTGGCTGTTTCTTAGATTAACTACCAAAAGACACCTCTATGGTGGTTAACCTATGTACATACTGCATTATTTTTTGATAAGCAGATAAGAAAAGAGTGTTTACAATACATAAAAACCTTTCAACAGATAGAAAATATTATATAGTGATTACACAACAAAAAAAAAATGACTAGGAAGGAAACCAGAAACATATAAGTAACTTTTCATTGCTTTAGATTTTACATGTACATTCACCTTTGTATGCTAAATTAGAGTTACGTATTTCTAATTTATAGTGAATTTCGCATGGTGTGCAAAATGAAGATTGATCACAGAAACCTAAGCCCTAAAATCAAACAATACTTTGGTAGTATGTATTTTGGACATGATTATGGTTGGAATGACTTTGCTGTGTAGCCTGCCCTGTTTGGTGGGCAGCTTTCTGTCCAATTATGGGTAGGGACTATGGAGTTTCATATGCATGAAAACTACTTTTATGGCTGCATGACTATACCATGTGTCTTGATGTACACATGAATATATACCGTATATGACCATATTAAAGCCGGGCTCAAATACACACAGGAGCTCAAATATACGCCAGGTACAGCTAGGGGACTTTCATAATAAATGCCAGGGCTCATTTAAACGCCGGGGTGCTAATGACATGCACTGAAATAAATGCCAGGGTTCTAAACTCGTGTCAGCTGCTAACTAGTCTACAGTAATGTCTCGTCACCAGTCTTATGATGTCTTGTCTTGTTCGACTGTGCCTTCTCTTCTGGTGATGGCCACAGCGTATTTATCATGGTCATTGTCATCTCTCCGCCACCCGACTTCCAATGTTTCACCCAGCAGAGGAGTCCAAATGGTTTTATGTACGTGACGGGCTATGGATTTTGTATTTCGTAGGTACTTGTACTGGCACCTGCCATTCTCAACGAGTGGCTAGTAAGAAATGTACCACTCTGCGTGGGCAGTTCAAAGGCACCGCCAGTGCCATAATTTGTATATTGCACTGCTGCAGACCGCAGCGAGTGCATTATAACTTATAACGCACTGGTTGCGGTTTTGTAGACCACAACGAGTGCATTATAAGTTATAATGCACCGACCGCAGTGCAATATACAGATATTGCACTGGCTGCGGTTTTGTGCAGCATAGCACAAGTGCCGGTGGCGAAGACCACTACGACACCTCACCTAATAGGTGGAAAGACACTTCACAGATCACTCGAATTCTTTTATAACCTGACATGTAAAGGTCGATTGTGGGCCATAACGTCACCAATACGTATAATGTTTTCAAGCATGCAGCCAATGACAATTGAAAAAGCCAACGCGGGTGGCCACAACTCTAGTCTACATATATAAACGTACTTATACACCTTACTAGTCTGGTGCCATCTTAAACTGTAGTCCACTTCAACAATGACTCAATAAAACAAATATATTCTAAATAATACTAACCTTTATGTTCGATTGTGGGAATCAATTTTGTCATGCCACCAGATTCGAGTTTAGCCAGTGTAAATAGTAATAATTAGACTAGTATCGTTTAGTAGTTAGGTTTTGTTTACTTAAACCGTCTATTTAGCTGCTTTTTTCGCTCGAGAGAATCACTATGGTGATTAGTCTGGTGCTTAGTCTATATGGCACACTGGCATGCTGAGCACTACATGATGAGAGTCGAACAGCAAATGCAGGTTAGTGATATAACCCATAGCGTACTAGCTTTCAATATCTCAGGTGGCTGCAGTACTGCAGGGGGAACATCATCGCAACGTCTGGCTTGGTTACCCACAATCGATGTTAGAAACCTGGCCTTTATAAGTGTTACAGCTGTCTTGTGAGATTCTCCCCACCTATTAGGTGAGTGGTACATAACAGTTATACAACGTAAACTCGTGCTCTGCCTGTATAAACGCACTTGCCTTTGGGCCTAACGGCCCTCAGGCTCGTGCGTTTATATCAGGCAGAGCACTCGTGGCCGTTGTATAACTATATAATAAACACCTGGGTCCAAATTAACGCTGGTCTCGTTTAAACGCCGGGTCAAAAATGATTTATAGGAAATAAACGCCCGAGCTTCTATACGGTCATATACAGTAACTTATTTGGTTTGCTGTGTTTTGAATTTGTAGTTAATGCATTTTATTCCTGTTAGATGGTAAACATGATTCAATGCGACCATGCTGTTTGCAAAACTTGCTTTGTGGAGCACTTCACTCTAATGATCGCAGAAAGGAGTATTAAACATTTTAACTGTTTAATGTGCAAGGAACCAGACATGTCTTCTGATGCTGTTGACTTGGTTCTCTACTTGCAAATGTTCAGTGGTCTAGTTCAAAACTACATGAATGAGAGTGTTTATGACATGTGCATGAAAAAGCTCAGTGATCACACTATGCAAAAGGACCCTAACTTTTGTTGGTGTGCTCATGTAAGTCATTGTGATAGCTATATTGATTATTAGTGCTTTTGAATGTAACAGTGCTCTACTGGTTTTATCAATGAGAATGCTGGCAGACAAAAAGTTACATGTGTTGATTGCAGACAAGATATGTGTTTTCAATGTAAAAAGCAGGTAAGCATCATAATTATATGTGACCATCTTAGCAAAATCTGTCTATTTCACACAATTTTCGAATTGTCTCAGCATTGTACAGTGTCCAAGTAATGGGTTACCGAAGTTTCAGCCTAATAAGGTGGGTAGGTTGGAAATTATAGTGCTAGACAGTAGGAAGAACAAAGAAATCAATTTGTACAGTGATAATGCTGAAAACTAACTACTTGCATTTACAATCGCAGTCATAGCTTTCATTTGCATTGGTATACTGAGTTGGGATTTGGCTTAAAATGTCCACCATGAATTGGCAATTCAAGATATAGTTTTTAGCCTTGTAGTTATCTAGTATAGAAGCATTTTAAATGAAGAAATGGCAATGACTTTTATTTATGTCTACACATGACACATACCTTAAAGGCTACAGAAACGAACAAAATATTCAAACTCTTTATTGGCAGGTGAATCAGATACGTAGGTTTAATTAATTTGAGACTTGCTTCCCAAAGTACACTGTGATGCTTCAATTAAAATTTGCATGTATTTTTCTTTGCGTCATGCGTAATTTCACCATTTTAAAATTATTTATTTCATTTTTCTTAAAAAGTATGTTTGTGTTAACTAAGTGGGTTTTTGCTGAGATGTTCATATTTGTTTGCTTTTACAATTGTTAATGATTCTCTGTACAATGTAGTGGAAACCACAGCATGATGACTTGACATGTGAGAAGTTTACAGAGTGGGAGAGGTTAAATGACCCTGAGCAACAGAAACAAGGCTTGGCAGCACATCTCAATAAGGAAGGAATCGGTAACCACTTTGATTAGATGAACAACAATATGTACAATTTGTTTTCTAATGTAGAATGTCCAGTTTGTCATTTTCCCTATGAATTGGCTAAGGGAGGTTGCATGCATTTTACTTGTTCACGTTGTCCAACTGAGTTCTGCAGTGGATGTAATGGCATATTCAAGCGGGTTAGCTGCTCAGACTGTATCACTGAAATATTTGTATTGGTGTATTCATGTTAAAGGATTGCACTAAGTATGAGTCATGTCGTAAGAAAGGCTTTCATGCTCATCATCCTCGTGATTGTTTGTTCTACCTTCGTGATGACAAATACACAATTGAGGGTTTACAGCAGTTGTTAAAAGAGAACAATGTGGAGTATGATACTCAACCTCCTGAAGGACAGCTGCAGGCTGCTGCCGCTGATGATGGTGCAGTCATCCAGCCACCAGGTAGTTAATATATATTTTAAATATGTTTGTTCATACTGTGTATTTACAGGAGATGGTGAACTATTACTGGCTGAGCCACCTGATGTAGTCTCAGTGATGTTAAAATGCCATGTGATGTTGCAAAAAGAAGGCGGAGAGAATGTAAAATTTGATGAAGAATGTGGTAAACCTGTAGACGAAGGCCATGCTGGGTTATGCGAGTGAGTATCAATATAGAAATTCTCACTCATTGTTAATCCTATCAACTATACAGAATCCATTACAAGGAGTATTTGGTGTTCTTGTTAAACCATAACTTTATTGATCCTTTGCCACTGTATGAACTTGGACCTATGAAGGGATTATTGTCAAGGGAAGAGATGAATGTTCCTGAGCAGACTCAAGATGAGACTGAGGATGTATACAGACAGCGACTGATGGTGGTATGTCTCCATGATCTACTATTGTTCATTACATTTATCAACTTTATGTGTCTACACAGCATATCCAGAAGGAACTGCCACTGCAAAAGATAAAAGAAAAGAAAAAACCAGGCTAACATACGATTGTATTTAACTGCTGATTGTGCTACCGCTTTATACATATATTTACTGAAGCTTATATGGTAACCTTTTTAATTTTTTAGCTTGCATGTATTTTTCTAAGTTTTTGTTGACTTATAAATTTTAGATAGTAGTGTTATTTTTTCTTCCATAAATTGTGTGATCTGGACAAACTTGCTGTTCAATAATATGATAGAAATTTTAATCATGATTTAAACCTTCTCGGGAAGGCAAGCTATATGGGCTGAAGACGCACCTCAATGTTGGGGGAGGAGGCTTTAATTAATTAATTAAGCCCTCCACTTCTAAGTAGGATAGTGATAATTAAATAATCTACTCACACATGTATTAGTAGAGCAGCTAAGTAACGTACACATTTGGTGAAATCAAATCATTCACTTTGTGTCAAATTAGGGTATGTTTTGAAACTTTTAAAACTAGGTTATAAGCCCATTTCTAGTTGGCCAGGAAACCATACAAGTGCATTCAAAATCTTCGTTTTTGCTTAAATATCATGGATATATCTCGTGTAATCAGAAAATGTGGTAAAATAATGTTTTTGAACACTTCTAATTGAGCCAATATTTCAGTGTTAAAAGTACAATCCAATAGAAATAGTACATTGCACATATATGGCTTCATATACCATGACCGTCAGTGATTCTTAACATGGCAAGCTAGTGACTTGGATGGGCACCTCCGGTCAGCTTTTGGATATAACCATCCCTTGATCGTCTATTCAGATGCAAAATTTCAGTATAATACTATTGAGCCAGCTCAGTACATGTTTATGGCTTCCCCAATACATTTTCTATTGATTTTACTTTTCGGGCTCTTTGAGTGTGGTATGATTGGTAATTTAATAGTCTAATATGAAATAATATGAATTAAGCAAATGTTGTACCAGTTTGGTGTTTTATCAAAAAGTGAATGATTTTTTCACTTAGCCACTCTACTATATGTAGACATAGCTGTAATATGCATACAAGTGAATATAAAAATGTCTTACATAAATGCATATTATGTGGATAATTTATAGTTACATTATTATCTAATCCAAAACTGTAAACAAGAGTGTGGCCTCCAAAAAGCCAGGGTGAATAAGATGTGAAATCCAAGGTGGCAGCCAAGAAATGGCTGTGATGTTAGGTTAATGGTAAAATTTTTAATAACGACATTTCAGGTGAAATTGGTGCCACTTAGTCAATTTCACCTGAATTAAAATTTTTACCATCAACCTACCATCACAGCCATTTCTTGGCTACCACCTTGGATTTCATATCTTTTTCACCCTGGCTTTTTGGGGGCCGCACTCTTTTTTAACAGTTTGAATTGGCTGTTTTGGATAAGATATCACTTCTTTTTGTATTTGTATACCCAACTATATATGGCTGGCTTTGGGACTTTTTTTAACCTATCTGTTTTTTTTTCTTTACCACAGGAAGAAAAAAAGATTTGAAGCAGATTTTATTTTGCAGGTAATGGGCTACACTAAATCGTTGTATAGTGAGGATATCCAGAGTATTCACAAATCAACACTAAATTGATTGGTGCTGAGCTACTCACTGCAAAGACTGAGGTGAAAACGGCACATGAAGGCCGAGGAGGCGATGAGGGTTTGTATGGTTCCATGCTTCCACTGCATTCCAATATGATATCACCACCGATGATACCATTACATTATAGAGCAGCACAACTTTCACGGTAGCGGCCGACCTTCCCAGCAGAGTGATTTGTACCCTAGCTATCTATCCAACTATAGTGGTCCACCATCAGAAATAGGTCATCATTCTGACCAACCCCTCCAAAATGGTAGTCTGGCATCACAATATGTGGAGTCTTTTGAGGTGCATCGTAGGCACCGTGTTCCCTTATCCAGTATAGGCTTGATATACTGCCAACTAGTCAAGTGACTGCTAATACCACCACTGTCAACAGACTATATCAGAACTCAAATGAAGTGGAAATGAAATTTCAAAGAATAGAAGAAATGGTAAGGTCTAACACAGAAACAGCAAGCAGTAATGCTAACAGTGTCTTCCAGATAGTTCTGGATATGCAGAAAGATAATGAACAGTTAAAAGAAAGCAATGGTTATTTGCAGAAACAGTTGTTAGATGTACAGAAAAGAAATGAAGATTTGGAAACCACAAATACCAAGAGTTCAAAATACATATATTATGAACTCCTGCAAATACTAATTTAAAAATCATTTGTCTGTCATCCAACAACAGTTTATGGATATGCAAAAGAGTAACAAAGAATTGAAATCCGCTTTACAGAACCAACTGTCCCTCACTCAACAGCATTTGTTGGGTGTACAATCTATGCTAACCTGTAGTAGGTTGTGGGTCATTTCTCATGATCACATACAATTGAGAAGGAAATTGGCAGAGGAGCTTGGGTTACTGTCCATAAGGCTACATTCCGTGAAGCCACTGTTGCTGTTAAACGTCTTCACGATGTTATTACAACTCCAGCGACCAGGCAGCTGTTTCAAAGAGAAATGGAAATGGCCCTTCAATGTCAGCATCAGAACATTGTTACCTTCTTGGGAGCTACCTTGGAAGGCGATCTTGATGGAATTGATGAATACTAGTGGCCATGAAGAAGACAGAGTTAAGGATCACCAAACGTGTGGTATTCTTCAGGATGTCGCAAAAGCACTATATTTCTTACATACCAGGCCAGGTACAGTAATCCATCATGATGTGAGTAGTGCCAATGTGTTACTGAAGATACTCTACAATGATGAATGGTTGGCCAAACTAGGAGAATTGGGTACTGCTAAGATGTAGCAACAAGCAGCCATAGCAGGTCCTGGGGCTATAGCCTATGGAGCACCATAAGCTGCTAATTTCCGACTGCATTCCCCCAAGATGATGGATGTTTACAGTTTTGGAGTTCTCACATTATAATTTTGCACTAAAACGCACCCATTTCAAATGGCGGATGCCCTTAAACTACAGGTCCAGCAACAACATCCACACTACAATCAACTAGTCACCAGATGCACTAAACAGCAATTAAGTGACAGACCGACAATGTGTGAGGTTCTTGTGGAGCTGGACGGTATTGCTGCTATTAAATAAATATAATATTGCTGTACTTTTATAATATTTAGTGGTTACTATAGTGTGAAATTTCATAGTAGTTATACGAATAGGATCTAGAACATCAAGTTTTTTATTTTGTTATTAACTTGTTAGAATTATTCAGTTTGTGTATATTTACTTGAGGCACACCTGTAAAATTAATTTTGGCCGAGGGGTAGGTAATGACCTGAAATTTCGTAGATCAACTCTGAAATTATTTCAGAAAGATGGAATATTGCCTGAAATTTGTACAGTTTGAACAGAATTTTACGGAGTCTAAATTTACGGATTCACTAGTTTTAAAATTACTGAATTTTACGGAGATATTTAAACTGATTAGCTGCTTGCGACTGTAGATGAATCATCTGTGGTACTACGTGACTCATTAGGCATTCGGACCTCCTTTAATGCTGTGCATCTGTTAAGGTTAGTGTTGCTGATCGAGTTGGCGGACTGAGAGAAAGGAACTCATCTGTGAGGATAAGAGGTATGGGGTTAGCCTCTAAAGCTGTAAATGTGACAGCATGTACACTGCACGTTTTTCGCTTTTCAATGTTCCAGTGACAGAACTCAGTCTGGCAGAGACAGACTCTCACGTGAACGAGGGTCTAGAGACTCTATAGCATACAGGATTTGTGCACAATGACGGCTACATACTTTAATTTGTGCATGCGTGGTGTATGTTGGGTTGCCTTGTGTGGCCAGACCAATTGGGTAGGGAGAAGAAGGGATCTAGTACAGTTCAAATCTTATACTGGTCTTGACACTACCCATTTACATGTAGTGTTATTACATGGCAATTTAAATTAGTTGTTTCATGGGCTTGACTGACCCAGGTGAATAACCACCTAACATATATTCAAAACCTAGCTCAAAAATGCACTATATGTATATGGCTGCAAATGAGTTGCTGTCTCATTGATACCATACCCCATTCTTGTATTTTGTTTTCACACTTTTATATGCCGACTTTTAAAAATGTGTATGCATCACTTCATGTACTTTACCTACACTGCTGTACCATACATAAGGAAATTTTGATGCAAGAAAAAATTTGACGAATTCACATTTCAGCAGATTTGATGAATAAAATGTTGACGAAACCAAAAAACTATAGACAAAACCTGTATTTTTAAAGACATTTGACGAACTTAAGTTTGATGAATTTAAGTGATTCATCAATTTTGTTAAATTTTTCTATTGTCAAAATTTCCTTGCGTACGGTATGCAAGATGACTAATGTACTGTGAATGCTAGCTAGCTATTGGCCTTCTTATTTCAAAGATACCTATCTATACGTGTCTTAATACGTTACAACAGACAGTCATCTGCAAATTAGGTGACAAGTAGATTTAATACAGCTGGGAAAGTCATTTATAAAAACAAGAATAGTAAGGGGCCCAATACAGAGCACTGAGGTACTCCACTGGTAACATTGACAGCTTCTGAAATAGAACCATCACAAAAAACTTACTATTTACGGTTGGTTAAAAAAGACCAAATGTGACCAAATTTTGGAAAATCACCCATATGGGCGCATTTGACACTTAAAATATTTAATGACCAAATAACAAGCTTTATAGTGCAAATCTACTTTTTGATGATTGTAAGCCATTCTCAATACCTTAAATTACTAGAAAATTCTAGAAATATTTTTATAACTCTCCTCTGCTCATAATAGTAGCCCACTAAACATGAAAATTTCATGCACACCCATATGGGTGATTTTCCAAAATTCGGTCACAAATACAGTTAATTGTCTCTCTGGTAATTCCATAGTACCTTAACTTTAACAGTAAGAGTTTATGGGAAACCTTGTCGAATGCCTTGCTGAAATCCAGCAGTATGCAATCAGTTTGTGCTATC
The DNA here is from genome assembly GCF_963678975.1 of Dysidea avara. Lineage (NCBI taxonomy): Eukaryota > Metazoa > Porifera > Demospongiae > Dictyoceratida > Dysideidae > Dysidea > Dysidea avara. The sequence continues at coordinate 7,134,046 of NC_089279.1, read as the reverse complement.
ATTTAAACTGGATGCTAAGTCATGGACAGTTAATAGTAGTTGAAGATCAGCAGAATGTTTTTGGTGGAAACCAAACTGATTGGTTGAGAGGATATTGTTACATTCTAAATGCCCCATCACATGCAATTAAATTATGTGCTTGAGAGTTGACTGTTTTATTAGAATTGTGACTGCTGTATTAGAGTAAGCGACTGCTGTATTAGAGTATATCAAATCAGCCAAAAATTATAAAAATAAGAGTACTGTGCATTTTGATATCAAATGCAGCATTATGCATAGTGTGTTCATGTTTTGCTGCACGTATTTCTTACATTCACATTGCTTTAAAATCTTGTATTATATGCTGGCATAATACTTGATGCTTTTGCTAGCCTGTTAATATACAATCATGCCAACATAATTGGCACAAGCATATTAATTTTTAAAAGATATTAGTGTTTATAAAATACAAGTGCACCTGTAGCTTCTATAGCAGTACCTTCCTATTGTAGTTACTACACAGTAAAAAGAAAGTGTTCGAGCACCCCTACATCTATTCTTAGATGGCCTTTTGTAATAAAGCACATCTTATCTGTGCTTGGCAGCTACTGAGTTACACATGTGTACAGTACTTATGTATTTTGTACTGATATTAAACATTAACATGTTTAACCTTTTATTAATTAAATAGTATGAAGTATGCAACCATTGAAATCACTACAGCAGATCTTTGGTGACAATCAATTTCACCATTGCCAAAGTTTCTCAAGTAGTGGAACAAAGAATTAAGCATATTACTAAATGGTGCAGTGTCAGTGTAAGATTCTACTCCACTGTATTTGCTTCGTATGTAGGTCTACCTAGTATGCAGTTGCTCATCAACTCGCTATCAATGATCCACAGTCAGAGCTCAGAAACATACTGTTTTGGGTTTCTTTTGTGATTTGTCAGAATGTCCACATCAAGTTTGTGAGTGTATACCAGGAGACAACTAAAAAGGAAAGAAAACAAAAAAACATAATATAGTGAGGCTAGACTTTAGTGACATCACACAATGCACATGCGTGTTTTTCAGTTTGCTGTACAGATGTAAAAAATACACTATAGCTGTTTGAAATTACAGCTGTTGATTTACACACAATATGTCTCATGTTCTGAGGTGTTTGCAAAATTGTTGACTCTTAAAACTGGAAAAGAAACTGTGATGATTTATTGCCATTGACTTTGAAAATTGTAGCAGCCTACTGCTGAGTACTGACAGGGTAGCAAAAGGTAGAAGCAGTACTTTCCAAGTATTAATTAAATATGAACTGTTTATAAAAATTTCACATACTTTCATTGACATATAAGTGAACCAGAAGATGTACAACACACTCATGTGAGCTCATAGGATTTGTACAGAGTAATAAAGCTACTTTAGAAGGGTTTCAATAAAAACTGGTTGACCTCGCTGAACCCCAGGAAATTGGAGACGTCATCAAGTGATAAGAGCTTACTGCATGAAATGGCAACAATGGAAGAGATCAGCACTATTTATTAAAACTTTACAATACATGTGCTGAAGAAGGTCTATAGGATTCCTGATCCTACCGACCTGTTTAAAGAAAGTATGTTTGAAAAGGTAAAGAAAGCAATTGTATTCAAGGTCTCCACAATCCAGTAAACCTAGGCTAAGCAGCAGCAGTTTAAAAGTCAAAAATAATTATACAATTAACACAAATTCTTATTGAAGACACTTAAAGAGTGTCATACCTCCTCTGCAGATCTGTGTGGGTATTCTTCTCCAGGAAATGTTTGACAAACTGTTTCTGGTGCTTTCTCAGGTACCCAAAAATGATTAGACATAATCTCAGGTTATGATGCACTACCCCCCTATATAAAACCTTGTAAATGTGCAAATGATAGATGACTAAGGTCACATTAATTTTTGTTGTAAAAGCTAAGCAATTTGTATTTGCATAGCTAGTTGGTCCACTTGGACAACATGGTCCAGGTCCACCACCATATTCCAACACTGAAATTATACATAGCTGTGCTTAGTAACCACACACAGCTATTTTCCGTATACCAGTTAAGGTTAAGGTGTATATTTTTAATGTATGGGAGTAAAAAATTACAAAATGTGCTGTAGAGTTTCAACAACTATGTTGTGGTAGTAATACAACATTGCAAAACAACATCTGTTCTTGGGAGTGTGGTACTGTGGTCCACAATAGTGATGATTTCCCAAAATACTCCTCACCCAGACTCACAAATTACTGAAGCTGGATTCTTATAATTTCAACACAAGTAACTACAGAATGAAAATAGGTCTTATTTTTAAAGTTAATGTTTGTGAAGATGTTTTATTGGGCCATTATTACTTTCTTTAGCTATATGAAGGCTTGTATCTTCATTACTGGGAAAAACATGCCAAAAATGCTTCCACAGGCCCAAATAAAATTTAACACACAGTATCAATATGCCCCAGAAATGTAGAGTCTACATCTTTTACAGTATCATGCAGCAGAATAACATGATAGCTGAGTGAGAGCAGAGGCTCCAACCTTGGATCTTTCTTTGGAGTGAGATTTTTCATAAAGGTGAACAGTGGAGATGTAGTCCAAGCATGCAATTCAACAAAGTTAAATTATAACCAGCACTTCAGGATTTCATGACATAATAGCATGGCCTCCTTGTACTAGTTATATTTGAAAGTGTTTGCACATAGTTACATCATTGAGACGCTGTGTATTACTAGCTAAAAGTGTAAAGCTGGTGTGTGTATGTGTGCTACTGTACATTACAACTGTAACGTGACGCTCATGTGATCCGCTGGAGTACACACTTCTACAAGATGTCTTGCCAGCTCAACTATCTAGTTTCTAACTATGTCCACACAGGTTGTAGCTATCTTGTAGCAACCAACCGCCTGGATTCCCAGTGACCTTTCACAGTTCCATACACTGTTTGCTGTCCTTATACAACTCTCCTCAGTTGTGGAACCAGTCAACCGCCATTGAGAACTCTGACCACCAAACTAAGTTTTAACGAGAGATCACCACGTGACTGCTGAAATCCTTGCACATGCCGCAACCTTTTTTAGCCTCAGGGAGCCTTCAGTGAAGCATAGTCAGCAATAGAAAATTCTGATCAATTTTAGGCATGAGAATGTTGGGCATGATTGAAGGCCAAATTGTGAGAATCACACCTAAGGCATGAGAGTTGGAGCCTCGAGGTACAACTGACTTACCAGTGTTGCTACTAGTGGTGTGCGATATAGGATATTTTCATATCATGATTATTACACACAATTATCACGATACGATATATATCACGATATACAAACTCATCACTCAGCTTGTGTACTTACACCGATGACACTTGTAGCACTGATGTACTAGAAGTACAACACAACATGGTACATCACTAGCATACAACATTACAAGCTCTTTTATCAAAAAATATTACAGTGTACAATGACATCTTGGGTACAGTTTTCTCTAATTATAACTAAAATCTATACTTTGGCTTATATCGCGATATAAAGATTCTATATCGTATCACGATATAAAAAAATTTATCACGATATTTCGATATATATCACATATCGCACATCACTAGTTGCTACTACAACTTGCCTGCCTCAAACTACTGTATATAGCTACAAAAGTTCTCGTTCACTTTAAACTTTTCACACTGATACAGTAGATAGGTGTTCATTGTAGTGATGTGCGATATATCGAAAAAATATTGATTTTGCGATAATTTTGTCGTTATCGTATCGATTTTCGATACTGCTTTAGCAGATTTCGATATTTATCGAAATGGTAATATTTTGTGATAATTATTGAAATATCGAAGAATATTTCGATAAATCTACAGCATTTAGTGTGTGATTATGCCATCACGCTAGAAATGAAGGTTGGTTCTGTACTATCTAGCCACTTTAAAAACTTGTCTACTCATTTTCTAGGCTTATTATTAGTTTTGTGCAATAGTTTGTGTGTAAATTGTATTTCAAGCATATTTATAAATATCGCCCCCCCACGCAATTACACCACCCACACAATTAAAAATTATCGAAAATCATATCGAAATTTCGATATTTACCCCAATATCGTATCGATATCATATCGAAATAAAAATCCTGATATCGCACACCACTAGTTCATTGACACAAACTGGAATCATTTTGCGCTTTGTAATTTAACTGTACAGCCTCTGACTCACACATTGCTGTACACCTGTGAAATAACCTTGAAATCTCCATTATCTGGACCTCTTTTATCCAGGCCCAGACAGTCCAAATTAGTCACATGCATGTGGCCTGTAGTCTATTGACAATAAGATGTTTACGTGTTAGGTGGCTTGTGGTTTCTAACTACCACTTGGTTGCTAGGTGATAAAAAATTTACAACCCAGGGGAGTGACCACGAATGCTTTGTAGTGACTTCCCCTTCTACCCACTAAAATGTATAGTAGCAATAGTAACATTGCAGAACAGTTAGCTTTACTATATTAGCTAGTTACAGATATTTCTGAGATAAGGACAGTATACCAGACTACCTGGATAAGAGAGGTTCCACTGTACCTGCTATAAAATAAATTATATGGATGACTCTATAGCAAATAAAATTCTTCAATTATCCCTGTTGCCTCTCTATAATGTTGATGATTCTATCAGAGTAATTTAATATTGACTGCTCTACTTGATCTAAGTTACCAATATTAAAATTCCTTGAGGGTGAATTAAAAGCATGCAACCAATAATGCACAACTGACAATCAAGCTTAACAAGTTGCTCTACCTTTGAGTTGGGAGACCAGGCAACAAATTTCTAGAACTACCCTTGTGTGTAGCTAGTTGACAAGTTGAAATGATCTCAGAATTTCGTCTTTGCAGGCAAGTCCATATTATATCATTTGGTTGGGAAATTTGACTAAATAAAAAGTACCAGTCTGACAAGAGCACTCAAATTGTGGCCTGCTGAGATTCATATGAATATTACAACAAGCTATTTTATTAGTTTAATTTTGTGTATTGATCTGTTATGCACCTATCAATGTAATCCTCGACTACCAGTAATACGGGCTGAGGTGGGGGAAGGTGGGGATTTGCATCACTGAAAATTACAATTCCCCACCTACTGGGGACGTACTGGCAATGCAAACCATGACCAAGTCTCGACTTGTAACCCCCGGGAATACCGGGGCTAGGAGGGGATTTGTACGGTTGTATGGCGTTGGTCTAGTGATGAGTTATTTCAAGTGGATTCTAGTACGAACGTAGTAGCTAGCACTCGAGACACTCCTTCCTAATTAAACTGAAAGCACACACCTTTGCTGTCTGAGTGAATTTCTTTAGTGAAGATAGATCCCCACTATGTCGGAGAAATTTAGCGATCAATTCCCCCACCATCCCCTACCCTCAGCCCGTATCAGTGGTAGTCGGGAATTACATTGATAGGTGCATTACAGTCCTGTAAAGTATTAATAAACAACTAAATAAAACACTACTTGATTCATGCAACTAAATAATTATACTCAGCCGAATTATACTCCCAGTGACAGCGGACAGCATTATATTCAATAATGCTATATTCAATAATGCTGTCACCGAGCGTATCGGCACCCAGTGATGAAAAGTGAAACACGTGCAGTTTACAAGTTGTCACATTTACAACTGAAAAGGTAACTCCATACCTCACATCCTTAGTCACAGATGAGATCAGTTCCTCTTGTCGCCGATGACAGCAACATTGATCTTAATAAACGCGCAGCAATTATTTCCATTAAAGGTCGTGGACTCATCCGAATGAAAACAAGCCTAATGAGTCACGCATAGCTCCACAGATGGTTCATCTACAGTCACAAGCAGCTAATCAGCAATTAGTATTTACAAGCATAAGCGCCTATAATATTATTATACTGAAGGATTCGCAGAAAATTAAAACGCAAAAGCAGATGAATTGTTAAATATCGTCGATGTTTAGCAAATGTCATCAATGTTTAGTAAATTTCGTCGATGTTTAGTAAATATCGTCGATGTTTAGTAAATATCGTCGATGTTTAGTAAATGTCATCGATGTTTAGCAAAAGTCGTCGATGTTTAGCAAAAGTCGTCGATGTTTAGCAAAAGTCGTCGATGTTTAGCTAAATGTCATCGATATTTAGCAAATGTCGTCGATGTTTAGTAAATATCGATGATATTTAGTTTAGATCTCAAGTTTTGGGGTTTTGAGACAAATGGCACCCCATACAATACTGCTAGTTGCATGCATGAAATATGCGCTTAGTTATCCTTGAGGTGTTGTCAAATCCCCTACTGGGGGGTGGGATTTGACAGCCGATTTTGTCCCAGTAGTGGGGAATTCACCACGATTTGTCAAATCCCCTGTATTCCCTCAGGGGGCATGAAATTGACAAGTGCATAATAGCAGATGAACGTGTGTGTACACTTCATGTAAAACCGCTTGTCTCACGTGAGCTACCATTCTTTAACTTTGAGTACATATACCAACAATAAGTACCTTCGAAGAGGCATCAATCACGTTGGTCTCTCGACGTTCGTCCAGGTGGAGTGACTGTAAATATTTGTTCTCAAATTGATCAACACGTGACGTCACTACTGGAATGTGGCCCACGGCCCATCCGCCATACTGTTGACTGTGCTGCCGAACTGTGTGAAGTAGTACTAGTGGAAAACAGAGGGTAAAATACTTATTAAAGTGAATATTTACCTGGTAAGTGAATAGAATAACTCTTGAGTCTTCTTTTGACTCCTTTGTTTGGGGAGGGCACTGCGCGAACACGCTTTAGCTTGAAGGTATAGCGTTTACAAGGTGATGTGTTAAATGGTTTTGTACATGCTGGTTGATATATCTTAGTATGTTCTACTACACGTGTTGGTTTTGCAGATTTTGTGCTTGTTTAATTGGGTACCACGTGACAGCACCATAAGGGCGCGCGTAAAATTAGTCCCCGTTAGCAATGCAAATGTAAAGTGTGCAAAGGGCAGTGTTGGGCAAGTTACTTTTTAAAGTAGCTAGTTACATATTACATATTACTTGCAACTGAACTATTTAGTTCCAGTTACATATTACCAAGAGTACCCATAAAATAAAGTAACTGTAATAATATTACATATTATATTACTTTGTGTCCACAGCTTTAAGCTGTCATGTGTGAAACTACCACCTTATCACGTGACATAATTGTGTTGTTGGACAATGTACAAATCTTGGTTATAAGTAAAAAGCTGGTGAATAAGCTTCATTCAGTAGGCTTCATTACTTCGTTGTGGCTAAGTGTTACTCAGTGGATTATTAACAAGATTAGTAACTTCGTTACTTGTAGTAATAATATTAGATTCGTTACAGTAACTATATTACTTAGGTAACGCGTTACATTTGTAAGTAAAGTAACTTGAGTTATATTACCTGTTTTTATAGCGTATTTTGTTATATTACTGAGTTACCACAAAAGTAATAATATTACGTAACACGTTACTCCCAACACTGGTAAAGGATCTGTTGCTGATAGTCTTTGCTGCATTTAGCCTGAAAATACAATGACACACGCACATTGTGTATCCTCCATTGTCACTGACACATCCTGTATCCATTGCTTTGCAATGTAATGAGTTGCAGCACCCAATGTATATTCTTATTAACTCTTGTAGCTTTTTTTAGTGAGTTTGTACAATATGTAGAATAAATCTAGGAGCTTGAATTTGAGTGGAATTGGAACTTGCTTTGTCAATAATATGTTCTTTCTTCTTCAAGTGACACTTGAAGAAGAAAGAACAATAGATCTCCACCACCTTATAGACCAATATTTCAGTCAAGTTGCAACCCTTCTAAGCAATATGGGATCATCATACCATAATAATTATTATCTTAAAACATACCTAGAGAAGAGGTGTATAATGCTAAAGAGAATATACTAAAGTGTATAAAGCATTCTGTTCTGGATCTCCTTATCTAGTGTGTATTTTCGATTATACATGATTGTTCTATTTATAGTACATGGGTACTGTAGGTGGTAGTGAGCAATACTTAATTTGATGTGTGCCTGTCACTTACAGGTTACGTGCACTGTTGATCATGTCTGCACATACTACAATTCATCCACAACCTCATGGCTCACCCGGCATGAGCCGGTTTAGTGACATGAAGAAGAAGCTTGTTAAGAGGATGGAAGATTTTATGACTGCTGGAGACCGCGTCAATCCGACTGAAGAACAACTTGAGTTGGCTGGGCAAATAGTACATAGCAAGGACCCAACACGCTACACTGAAATTCCATTTGGTAGCATTATTCGACAAAACAAGGTAAGTAACTTGTGCCTTTATCATACAGTATGATAGTACTGTTATAGTAGGAACCACAAAGGAGTAGGCGTGGCCCACGAAATAACATCACCCAATAACCAGCCTCAATTTTCCCTAACAACGATGAGTCAGTATTGGTTAAGTAAAACTAAGCCCAAACAAGCTTTCCGATTGACCCGAAACAAGTTGCTACGGAATTTTAAAAATTATTTATTTAACGGAATTTTCTGACTGACTGCCTGATGCCTTCAGGCAAGCGTAACTCAATAATGGCTAAGGCTACGAGCTTGATTTTTTCACTGTTTGACATGGCTTTGGCCCGAGAGGTGCCTTTTGGCATACCGCAGTACGTACAATACACTCTTCATGGACTTATCAGTGTTTTTCTTTGTGTCCCATTCATCTTTGCTGGCAGTGAAAAGTGTCAATTTGGCGATAGCACATGATGGCTTCCCTTCGTAACGGAAATTGTCTGTATTTTTCATAGTGGCTGTTTTCATTGTAGAGGTGCTTTTGAACAGTTCTCGATTCGTACTGCTGTGTAACGGGTTGAACATAGCCGACAACAGAGCATAATGGATACTTCATTTTCATATGATAATTGATATAACTGGGGCGAGTGGCACCATTTCTTTCAGTATGCATGGATTGCAGAGGTTCTTTTTGAACAGTTCTAGATCCAAAATGCTGTGTGACTGGTTAAACATAGCTGACAACGAAATGTAATGGATACTTCACTTTTTAGGCGATAGTTGATATATCTGGGGCGTTCGGCGCCATTTCAGATGCGGTATGCGTGGGTTCACCAGTCATAACAACAATATTTACTATTAAAACGTTAGCAAACAAGTACACAGAAAAATGTGGAATTTTCAACTAGAGTAGGGACAATTGCACATCGATAAAGAGTACTGAAACAAGCTGAAGTAGTGAATGATATTAAATCACAATAAAACAATAAGAAGTGTCATATCCCTACTGTCCTTGAGCACAGTAGGGATATGACACTTCTTATTGTTTTATTGTGATTTAATATCGTTCACTACTCCAGCTTGTTTCAGTACTTTTTATCGACGTGCTATGGTCTCTACTCTAGTTGAAAATTCCAAATTTGTCTGTGTACTTGTTGTAATAGTAAAGGAGTAAAATGTTGGTGACTCAGGTAGTAATGCATATGGGATAGAGTATTCACTTTGTGGTATTGGTGTACTGGTATATTATCCAAACACCATTGTTCGTAAGTTTTGAAAACTGGTTTATATAAGTGGATTAGTTTAGATAACAAATATATAAAGGTGCTCTGATGATAATATTCTAAATAATAGTTAGACACCAAGACCAAGGGAACTAAGCGATTTAGTAACTCCGGTGACTTAAGGCTGTAGCGTCCTGAGTGCAGCGAGGGCGCTACTAAGGGCCTGAGGGGTTACTAAATCACTTAGTTCCTGTTGGTCGCGGTGTCTAACTTATTTAGAACTAGTATATTACAAATTATAAATTTAATTATTTAAAAATAAAGTAGGAATCCAAGTGATAAAAAGTAGTGAAATAAGATATGAACAATGGTAGCTATTACAGCATAGCTTGGTGGGAAATTCCTACTTTGGCATTGAACACAAAATAATGGCTATATCATGCCAAAGTAGGGATTTCCCACCAAGTTATGCTGTAATAGCTACCATCGTTCATATCTTGTTTCACTACTTTTTATCGTTTGGATTCCTACTTTATTTTTAGATTTATAATTTTTAATATACTAGTTTGTTTAGTTTTTTTTGTTAAGGCATAGCTACAGCTAGCTATAAACATGCGACTGTTCTATTAGGGTGACTGCTGTATTAGAGTATCTCAAGTCAGCCTGCAAAGATGTGTGCTTGTCCAAAAGGGGCGTGGTTTCGGTCGATTATAGAGTATCTTGAGTCAGCCTTCCAAATTGAAGGTGTGTGGTCACTGATGCAAAGGGGGTGTGTCATCATGGTTTCAATCGATAGATCGATAATGCGTAGAATGAAGAATGGGCGTGATCCTGTGACCTATCATGAAAGCTATCTAGTACTGGTACCTCCGTACAGTAGCCTCCGTCATAGATTATATAAGTAAGGAATATATTATCTATTCCTTCGTACAGTAGCGTAATCTAAGCGCCTTAAATAATCTTGTCGCGTCTATTAGCTATGTTACTTAAAGAAAGTGTTGATACGGAAAATTAACGTCTCAATATGGTTTCGTTGGATGAAGAAGAAGACAAGCAGCCTGATTGAAGATAAAAGAAAAGACAAGGCGCAAAGGGCACACACTCGTCGGAACCCCAAAAGGCACATCCCACTGGTGAGTTTGTTATTGTAGCGTAAAATGGTGGTTGTGCACTGCTTCGTTTAGCCTCTAGGCTTGCGACTGTGGTCAGGCAGCCAGTCTAAAATTCTAAATTTTGGCGATTTTTTAAATTCTGTATCCAGCCACCTGTAAGCGTTTTGTTGTATTTAATGCTGTTTTATGTATTATATGGACTAGTACTATTCCGTAAAGGTGATTTTCGTCTCATAAGATAACTCTAGGATGATTTTTTAAAGGCAGAATTTTGGGCAGCGCACGAAAATTTCACCTGGATTCCTACTTAAACGGTACGACTGTACCGTTTGATATGGTTTAAAGTACATACCTTTATAGCCAGAGCATGAGTGTGGGGTGAAAGAACAATGTAGAGCAGTGGAATGGTTTCTTCCTGAAGTCCTTACAGTGCCCATAAAAATAATTATTCAACTGGTAACCAGAGTAACAGCTAGAGTTACGCCACTTAGTCTACTATTAGTCCAGATTTATTTGCAGAACACGGAGAAGAAGAGTATTACAGTATTATCAAGTACTGCAGTGTGCCTTTCGTGTTATAATTATTTATCATGTACAAAATTGCTTGAGGGTGGGTTACTAAGTGAACATGTGTAGGTGACTAAGTGAACATGTCAGGTGACTAAGTGATTACATGTCAGGTGACTAAGTGATTTCTAAATGAGCCGTAACATAGTCCAATTGAACATATACACATACCATGACACACCATACACTTGTTGACAAAGTGATTGGGTTGAGTAGCAATTTTATCAAACGGTACAGTAGTACCGTTTAAGTAGGGATTGCAGTGAAACTTTCGTGTGCTGCTCAAAATTCCACCTTTAAAAATCGCCCTAGAGACATTTTACGCGACCAAAATCACCTTTCCGGAATAATACTAGTCCATATAATACATAAAACAGCATCAAATGCAACAATACACTTACAGGTGGCCGGATATAAATTTTTTTTTAAATCATCAAAACTCGAATTTTAGACTCACTGCCTCACACACTCACTGACCACAGTTGGAAGGCTACAGGCCAAACGAAGCAACGCATGGCCACCATTTTACGCCACAATAACAAACTCACCAGTGGGATGTGCTTCTGATGAGTATAGGTCCTCTGCGCCTTGTATCTTCTTTCATCTTCAATCAGGCTGCTTGTCTTCTTCTTCATACAACGAAACCATATCGAGGCGTTAATTTTCCGTATCAACACTTTCTTTAAGCAGCGTAATAGATGCCACAAGATTATTTAAGGTGCTTAGACTATGCTACTGTACGGAGGTACTGCTACTAGATAGCTACCTGTATCTTCACGAAAGGTCACAAGATCACATCAAGACACACGGTAGTGTGTCGTGCGGCCCAAGAAGCCGGCGCGCAACCCCGTGAGTATATTGACAGGAAGAAAGAAAACGCAATTTTCGCACCTCCGTAGCTCTGTGCTGCCTTGATGAAACAAGACAAATTTTGCTGTGTAGATTCCCTCCACCTTCAGCACTCCACATTCCAAATTTGAGCAAAATCGCTTCAGGCATTCCTGAGATATGCGACTTCAAAAATTGGCTTAGTTTCTTCGTGTTTTTTTTTTTTCTTCTTCTTCTTATTTTTCTTCCTCTTTTCGCACACTTACAAAAACTGCTATAAAACGCGAACGCGTTATCCGATTGCCTTGAAATTTGGCACACAGAAGGGGGGTATAAAGGCGCATCTCGGTACCAACTTTGGCTGGAATACCATAAACAGGCAAAGAGTTATGAGCGATTATGCACGAAAAATAACACCAATATGTTGTCACGCCTACAGGGTAAACCGCGTATGGGAAGAAGCTGAAAATCGGTGGGTGAATAGGTTAACTATTGAACCTCAAACCTTTTGTGGTTTGAAAGAAATCGAGCTAAAAACCAGGAAGATACAGCGAAAAAATCAACAGTGTGTAACAATTACGCAATCGAGATTAGTTAATTTTTTATTTTTTTTTATTATTATTATTATTATTATGCTTGCCACGCCTACCAGATAAACCACTTGGGGTAATGCTTTGAAAATCGCTGTACAGATGGAGTTATCATCTTAGAAAGGCTCTTCAATGGTGTAGAAGAATCAGACTTAAAGCCACGGAGTTATAACACGAAATCCAACTTGGTGTAGCAAGTGCGAGATCGAGATACTCTAATAGAGCAGTCATCCTAATAGAGCAGTCACCCTGAACAGAATTCAAGAGATCAGTTAGAAATAAGTAACCTGTATAGAGATCAGCTACAAACAATTCACCCTGTTCAGACATCAGTTAGAAGAAGTTTTCTTGTAGAGAGTTCAGTTACAAACAAATCACCCTGTTGAAAGATCAGCTAGAAGATGTCACCTTGTAGATAGTTCAGTTACAAAGAAACCACCATGTAGAGAATTCAGCTACAAACTAGTGACCCTGTAGATACATCAGCTAGAAGAAGTTACCTTGTAGAGAGTTCAGCTACAAAGAAACCATTCTGTAAAGAGCTCAGCTGCAAACAAATCACCTATACAGAATTCAGCTACAAACAAATCACCCTGTAGAGAGATCAGCTAGAAGAAGTTACCTTGTAGATAGTTCAGCTACAAACAAATCATCCTGTAGAGAGATCAGCTAGAAGAAGTTACCTTGTAGATAGTTCAGCTACAAACAATTCACCCTGTACAGAGCTCAGCTAAAAGAGGTTTCCTTGTAGAAAGTTCAGCTACAAACAAATCACCCTGTAGAGAGATAAGTAAGAAGAAGTTACCTTGTAGATCGTTCAGCTACAAACAATTCACCCTGTAAAGAGATCAGCTAGAAGAAGTTACCTTGTAGAGAGTTCAGCTACAAAGAAACCATCATGTAGAGAATTCAGCTGCAAACAAATCATGTATAGAGAGTTCAGCTACAAACAAATCTCCCTGTAGAGAGATCAGCTAGAAGAAGTTTCCTTGTAGAGAGTTCTGCTACAAACAAATCACCCTGTAGAAAGATCAGCTAGAAGAAATCACCTTGTAGAGAGATCAGCTAGAAGAAATCACCTTGTAGAGAGTTCAGCTACAAAGAATCTATCATGTAGAGAGTTCAACTACAAACAAATCACCCTGTAGAAAGATCAGCTATAGAAGAAATCACCTTGTAGAGAGTTCAGCTACAAAGAAACCATCATGTAGAGAGTTCAGCTACAAACAAATCGGCCTGTAGAGAGTTAAGCTACAAACAAATCTCCCTGTAGAGAGATCAGCTAGAAGAAGTCACCTTGCAGGGAGTTCAGTTACAAAGAAATAAACCATGTAGAGAGTTCAGCTGCAAACAAATCACCTGTAGAGAGTTCAGCTAGAAACAAGTCACCCTGTAGAGAGATCAGCTAGAAACAAGTCACCTTGTAGAGAGTTCAGCTAGAAGAAGTCACATTGTAGAGCTACAAAGAAACTACCATGTAGAGTTCAGCTGCAAACAAATCACCCTGTAGAGAACTCAGCTACAAACAAATCGCCCTGTAGAAAGATTAGCTAGAAGAAGTTACCTTATAGGGAGTTCAGCTATGAACAGATCACCCTGTAGAGAGTTCAGCTACAAACAAATCACCCTGTAGAGAGTTAAGTTACAAAGAAACCACCATGTAGAGAGTTCAGCTGCAAAAAAAATCAATCACTCTGTAGAGAGTTCAGCTAGAAGAAGTCACCTTATAGAGAGTTAAGCTGCAAATAAATCACCCTGTAGAGAATTCAGCTACAAACAAATCACCCTGTAGAAAGATCAGCTAGAAGAAGTTACCTTGTAGAGAGTTCAGCTACAAAGAAACCACCATGTAGAGAGTTCAGCTGCAAACAAATCACCTGTAGAGAGTTCAGCTAGAAACAAGTCACCCTGTAGAGAGATCAGCTAAAAACAAGTCACACTGTAGAGAGTTCAGCTAGAAGAAGTCACATTGTAGAGAGTTCAGCTACAAAGAAACTACGACGTAGAGAGTTCAGCTGCAAACAAATCATCCTGTAGAGAGTTCAGCTAGAAGAAGTCACCTTTTAGAGAGTTCAGCTACAAAGCAACCACCATGTAAAGAGTTCAGCTGCAAAAAACTCAATCACCTTGTAGAAAGATCGGCTAGAAGAAGTTACCTTGTAGAGAGTTCAGCTACAAAGAAACCACCATGTAGAGAGTTAAGCTGCAAATAAATCACCTGTAGTGAGTTCAGCTAGAAACAAGTCACCCTGTAGAGAGTTCAGCTAGAAGAAGTCACATTGTAGAGAGCTCAGCTACAATGAAACTCCCATGTAGAGAGTTCAGCTGCAAACAAATCACCCTGTAGAGAACTCAGCTACAAACAAATATGCAGTGTAAAAAGATCAGCTAGAAGAAGTTACCTTGTAGAGAGTTCAGCTACAACGAAACCACCATGTAGAGAGTTCAGCTACAAACAAATCACCTGTAGAGAGTTCAGCTAGAAACAAGTCACCCTGTAGAGAGATCAGCTAGAAACAAGTCACCTTGTAGAGAGTTCAGCTAGAAGAAGTCACATTGTAGAGAATTCAGCTACAAAGAAACCACCATTTAGAGAGTTCAGCTGCAAACAAATCGCCTGTAGAGAGTTCAGCTACAAAGAAACCATTCTGTAAAGAGCTCAGCTGCAAACAAATCACTTGTACAGAATTCAGCTACAAACAAATCACCCTGTAGAGAGATCAGCAAGAAGAAATTACCTTGTAGATAGTTCAGTTACAAACAAATCACCCTGTAGAAAGATCAGTTAGAAGAAGTTACCTTGGAGAAAGTTCAGCTACAAAGAAACCATTTTGTAAAGAGCTCAGCTGCAAACAAATCACCTGTACAGAATTCAACTACGAACAAATCTCCCTGTAGAGAGATCAGCTAGAAGAAATTACCTTGTAGAGAGTTCAGCTACAAAGAAACCACCATGTAGAGAGTTCAGCTGCAAAGAAATCACCCTGTAGAAAATTCTGCCAGAAACAAATTGCCCTGTAGAAAGATCAGTTAGAAGAAGTTACCTTTTAGAGAGTTCAGCTACAAAGAAATCATTCTGTAAAGAGCTCAGCTGCAAACAAATCACCTATACAAAATTCAGCTACAAACACATCACCCTGTAGAGAGATCAGCTAGAAGAAGTTACCTTGTAGATCGTTCAGCTACAAACAATTCACCCTGTAGAGAAAGCAATTAGAAGAAGTCACCTTGTAGAGTGTTCAGTTAAAAAGAAACCACCATGGAGATTTCTGTAATCAATATATGTGACCGGATTTGCGAAAAGGGGTCTTCCACACACATCCAATTCCGTAAACGTTGGAGACCATAACTCAGTGTACAAGTAACATATTAACCTGAAAATTTCACCATGTATTCAGCTATAGTGGTGCTCACCACTGCCCAAATATCAAGGCAATAGCTCTTTCCAATCTGAAGTTATCAATTGTCAAAGTTGGCAAATTAGATGTGTGTGGAAGACTCCTTTTCGCAATTGCGGTCAAATATGTATTATACAGTATATATAATTTGTACATTTACTGATAAAATATTTAAAGTACATCTACTTCATCTTTTCTTCTTCCTGTAGTGAAGAAAAAAACGTAGGTTAAAAAAGTCCCAAAGCTGGTATACAAATACAAAAAGAAATGAAATCTAATCCAAAACAGCCAAGCTGTAAAAAAAGTGTGCGGCCCTCAGAAAGGCTATGGTGAAAAAAGATGTGAAATCCAAGGTGGCGGCCAAGAAATGGCTGTGATGGTAGGTTAATGGTAAAAATTTTAATAATGACAATTTAGGTAAATTTTGTGAAGCGGCACAAAAATTCACCTGAATTGTCTTTATTAAAATTTTTACCATTAACCTACCATCACAGCCATTTCTTGGCCGCCACCTTGGATTTCACATCTTTTTTCACCATAGCCTTTCTGAGGGCCGCACACTTTTTTTACAGCTTGGCTGTTTTGGATTAGATAATAATAATCACGCCCATTCTTTATTCTACGCATTGTCAATCTATCAATTGAAACCACCATGACACACCCTTTTTACGCTAGGTGACGGAATAGCTAGTCAGTGACCACACACCTTCAAAGTTGGAAGGCTGACTCTAATAATTGATCAAAATGACTACGTCCGTTTGGGCAAGCGTACAACTTTGCAGACTGACTCGAGATACTCTAATATAGCTGTCACCCTAATAGAACAGTCACATGTTTATAGCTAGCTGTAGGCTTTAACAAAAATTAAACAAACTAGTATATTAAAAATTATAAATTTAAAAATGAAGTAGGGATCTAAGTGGTAAAAAGTAGTGAACAAGAGGTGAATGATAGTAGCTATTACAGCATAGCTTGGTGGGAAATCCCTACTTTGGCATTTGACACAAAATAATTGCTATACCATGCCAAAGTAGGGATTTTCTACCGAGCTATGCTGTAATAGCTACTATCGTTCACCTCTTGTTTCACTACTTTTTATGGCTTGGATCCCTACTTCATTTTTAAATTTAATATACTAGTATATCAATAGTCAATACTTGATATCTGTTTTGTCCATATTTAGGTACAAGAAGGGCAAATGGAGATGATGGTCACTGCATTTGATGTGTTATTCCGTTACACTGTTAACATGTTGAAACTGAAGCGTCCACGTAACTGGCACACAATTAAATTCAGCAACGCTCAGTTTAAGGCAAGAGCAGACTGTATGATTGGGACTAGGAATATTCTCAAGCTCATGGGTTATACTAATCCGATAGTAGCAGAAGATGGCTCCCAAAGTGGTCTATCATATCCTGATCCTACTCAAATTAACCATGATGGAATCAAGATTATTGGTGCTGAGTTGCTTACTGCTAAATTTGAGGTGAAAACAGCTCAGGAACAAAGAGGCTTTAGCTATCCACTTCCAATGGAAAATGTTCAACTGGACAATCCTCATGCTAATCAACCAATGAGGCACCCTCAATTTGAGCCAGATTACTATAGCTCTATCCCCCAACACTCAACACATTTTCAACCCTCTCCAACTGCAAGGCCAATTGCCAGTAGTGAAATGTACAGCAACTATGATAGTATGAGCTATTCTTCTCAGTATGGTAATCCTCAGACCTTAACACAACATGGCAGTTATCAACCCCCTAGTAGTAGTTATCAACCCCCTAGTAGTAATTATCAACCCCCTAGTGGTGGCTATCAATCCTCTAGTAGTGGCTACCAATCCTCTAGTAGTAGTTATGGACAACCTAATGTTCAACCTCACAATCAACAGTTCGATTATCAGCACAGAGATCAGTTTGGCTACCAACCAAACTATCAGTCAAGCAACCAGTCCAGTGAATCAACAACATATTTTGAGACACCCACATCATCATTGTCTTCCTCTCAACCAAGTTCTACTGAGCAGCAGCAACCAAACACTGGTGGTGTAAGTGGCAGACTGGCAGCGATAAGGAAGAGAAAAGAAGAAATTAAACAATCTTTGGGTGATGCTTACCCCTTTACTTCTATGCCTACAACTGCTCCAGCTCTTTTTGCACATCCATCATCTACAATACAACCTTCTAATGTGTCACCATCTACAACTGCAGAAATACAACCTTCAAATCCACCACCACCGACAGCTGCTTCCACCCAACCTGCCAAACCTCCCCCTAGAAAGCCTAGGACAAAATTTCTCGCTGTTGCACCCAGTAATGATGAAGTGAAGTACCCACCCAGCCTACCTGAAGAAACTGCTCCTTCAATCATACATGAGGAACCTCCTCCACCAGTTCAGCAACCTCAAGTCCGGAAAGCTACCCTTCCAAGATCTCGGGGACCTAGGGAAATGGTGGAATGTGATCACTGTGGTTTCCCCAATCATGAAAAATCTCAACAATGTATGGAGTGTGAGAATCCCCGGACTGAAAGATGGAGAAAAATACAAATTCCAAGCAGTGGTAGTAGCACTGGTGAACAGGGTGTAGTTCCTACAGTTGCTGATGTTAATAACCAACCACCTCCTCAAGAAAGGGAGGCCTACAACCCTCGCCATGAAACAGTTGCACCTCCCAATATACAACGTACTAATAGTCAGCCAAGTTCGGTTGGCAGTGGTCACCTGGAAACCTCCAGTGGTGCTGCAGGAGCTTCTGGTACTTCCGCACAGCCATTGAGGGCTTATATTCCTGTGGTGAACTATACTGCAGAAGAAAAGGAAGAAATGAGAAAGAAAGCTGAAATGGAAAGAATGATGGCGTTGCAGCAGGAGCAAGATATGCATGGAGGTGGGGCTGAAACTGCACCTCTGAACAGCTACGTGCCTCGTAATGACAACTACAACTGGGATAAAGGTATGAGACCTACTGGGAATGTGTTTAATACACCCAATTCTACCGAGCCTGAAGATCCACAGATGTACAAGAGCTTGGGGACTCAAGGACACATTTTGATACAAGATGTCAAGGTACATGTTTACAGTGTGATGGCAGTGTACTCAGTTTTAGTTTTATGGAGTGTTGTTTGTGCTAGTAACTTATGGTGTGTATTGTAGTGTATCAACTGGTTTATTGGCTTTAGGAAGGGCTAAGACGAGGATTTCAGCTGGAAGAGATACAGTTGGCCACTCAGTTACAACATGGTTATCGTAGTCCAAGTGACTTCCTCTTAAGAGAGTGGCATGACTACATAGAGCGTACAAAGTTCCGAGCTGGACAGTACAGTGACGAAGAACACAGAAAGAGGAGGATGACTGGTAGTATTGGACGACCTAATAGAAAGGAGGTTGTCAAAGTTTTGATTGAGGAGGGAGGAGATTGTGACAGGGCTGCTCGAAAGTGTTGTATGAATAGAATGAAAATGGTACAAAATTTTTGAGTGTGTGTAAGTCGTAAAGTAAAATTTCTGGGTATATGTAAATAAAATTAAGTGAGGTCACATATCATAATCATATGCTCTATTGACATAATTCTCTCAACAAAAGAGCTGTAAACAATGAACTCTCTAATAGAACATTCATTTTCATATGTCAAAAATTGTGACCGGATCTGTGAAAATCTGACACAATTTCCCAAGCCTAAATTTTCAGTATAAAGCATTGAATACAATGGGTGGAATACTTGTGTGTTATCGAAAAAATTCCATAAATGTTTTTAGCGCCTCTTTCTTAGTGAAGGAGCGGGCTAACAATAAAACCCTGGATATCATCTTATTCGCCTGTTCAGAAGGAGTAGGAAAATCTTTGTTTCGTTATAGTAGACCCAAGAATACAGAAGTTATGAGCATTTGTTTACGTATGTCGAAGCGATCGTACGTGATCAATTTTTCTTTACGAATTCTGCCTTTGTATACAGTTAAGAAGGGTCAGTAAAGGAAAAACCTACCCAGTAATTGATTTCTCTGTTCATGGAGAACATGATGGTGAAAATTGTAGCTCCGTACCTCGATTTGTTGGTAAGTTACAACCGTTTGTGTAGACACCTGTAATTTATTTTTCCTATACTTGCTGTACAAATTGATTTTTCTGTTGTTGCTACTTTGTAGGGCTGTAACTCCCAAAGCTATTGGCATATGAAGCTGAAACTTTGCCAGAGGGTACACTTGGCTAAGTAGATTATAAATATTTAATAAACAAGAATTTGAAAAATGTACAATTGTGTCGGGTTTTCGCAGATCCGGTCACAATTCCTTTCTTCCCCTTTTACACTGTCCCTGACATTCATGTCTAAATGGTGGTGTTGTGCTACTTTTAAAAACCAGGTGTCTAGTTTATTTACTTTTCCTATTTCTTAAAATTCCTTTTATATGGTAATACAGTAATAATAGTTAGTTATTCTGTTATAAAAGTTCTCTTTACCAAGCATCATTGAGCTTTTTGTGTACAAAAGGGACACTCCAACAGAAAGGTTAGACCATTTCTGGTAACCTACTGTGCTTTTTTATCAAATGTCTATGTTCAAAAACTACATTTCTCCTGTAGTTCGAATTGGAATGAAGTAATCACTACAGATCACTTTAAACCGTCTTCAAATCTCGCTTACTGGGAAGCTATACATATCCTTCATACCCAGCCAAAGGTTCATGATACATTTGTTACTGTTCACCTGAGCCCCTCCAAAACAGTAACACCAGAGAGGCAAACATATGTTCATTCCCAATGGCTTTGTCCTAGAACAAGCATGTTTTCATGTTGTAAACATGTTTGCACCTCTGAATCATGAATAATAAAGGGAGTGTACAAACAGTGGAATGGACTACTGGAATGAATTTATTTTAAATTTCAATATCGTTTTTTACATCCAAATAAGTACAACTCCCCTTAAATAAGCAAATAAATAGGATTCCCCATTGAAGTCAGCTTATTTAGCATATTTTTCCTCACTACAACACTTGTATGACTTAGAAAATGATATGCATAATATGCTTTGATCTTTGGAGGATAATTAGGTCTTTAAAATCCACTAAGAGATCTGCTAGCAGGTTCTTAAAATGGTTAGAAATCTGCTAGCAGTAAAGACCTTAAGCATTGCAAATCTCACTTTTGATCATTGATCTGTGATGCATATTCAGGCTGATAGCCTGCAGTTGGTGACCAGTCGCCCATGCCGACATGTGGTTAGCCATTCTATTCATTTTTATAGGCATGCCTAAAAAAAATTCGATTATGGGAGGTACAATCTAACATTGCACGTACGTTTGTAACAGTGAACGAGAAGTCCAGAAATACCACAAAAAATTTCCCATCTGTTTCTAGAGTGTTTTAAGGCTGTTTTGGTCTTCTATTAAAGTATGGATGGACTTTACTAATACCTAAATGGGTAAGCTTCCTTGTAGAAGCATTATTTTACGCTACGTGTAATGTGGGTGTGATTCATATTCCTGCTCTTTCATACTATTGTGGCGCCACTGAAGCACATTGACTTGTGACAACTCATTCCCTTTAGGTTCCCATCATATAAATCCAGACAAGCTGCTTCTTCGACACATGTGTTCTTACCACTCCTGTGACACCATAGGCACTCGCTACTGCTAACCTGGCTCAACATTATCGGTCACTGCCGTTTCCCAGCTACGTCAGCGAATTTGTGAAAGAAGGCAGTGCGAGCTTTGATTTTTTCAGCACCTAGACAAAAGCACGTAGTCTTCCGCAATTATTTCAACGGTGTGTGATGATTTCAGAACGACATATAACCCAGTCCCACAATGGCTCCACCTATATGTCCTTATAAAATGCATACCTTTTCTAAGTCGGTTAGAGAACATGCCCTTGGATCTTCATGGATTTTAAAAACCTTGCTTTGCTTGGTTTTTATAATCCACAAAGATCCTTGTGCTAGGTCTCTAACCTACACTTATAACTCAATACTTAAATTACTTGTCTGAAACTAACTGTCTTAATGAGGACTCTGTTCAGTGTGCAATGTGGCACTGCCACAGTGAACTTTGGCTTAAATATTGTTTTCTGACATAATTGTGGAAAAGGCTCATTGTAAATGCTTACAAAGTAGTCCCATTTCGCTTTTCCCAAAGATTTTTGCTTAGGCTCCTAGGTTAGTGGTAAGCACCTTATATAGGTTCTGCCTTCTGTGTTTGCCCTCCAGTACTTAACTGGTAAAGTTGATAATAAATAAATGAATACTTCATTATACAGTGAATGTACTTTTACAATGCATACATGTAATCAGCTAGCTAGCTTTTTATCATTCGGGAACAAGGGTTAAGTCAGGAGTCTTCTTGGTGTTCCCAATAAACTGCTATTGTGCATGTTCATAACTGTACATTACATTGGTAAACTTTGTCTATGGTGAGGTGAATTATGCTAAAAGAGCTGACTCAAGGGGTATCCTATTTATTTGCTTACTTAAGGGGAGGAGTTGTACTTATTTGGATGTAAAAACTGATATTGAACTTTAAAAGATTCCATTCCACCATTCCACCATTCCAGTAGTCCATTCCACTGTTTATACATTCCCAATACTAAATGTACGGAATATTTCTGAAGCCTCATAACTCCCTTGTTCTTGCCTGTATCAAAGTGCTTGTTTGATTATTAGGGCAGGTGACCCAAGTAACAAAAGTTATTAACCAGAAACATGGGCTCAGGTTAATGTGAACTAACTATGAGGTGGTCTTATTAACTTATAGTTGAATTATTTGTCGAGGCCATGATATGTTTGATGTAACGCAGAGCTATCTTTGGGTGTCCAAGCAAAAGTACTCTGATGAAATACTGACAGTTTTATACTTGATGTAATTATCTGAATTTTAGATCCAGGAATTAATGAGTGAGGTTAGACTACCACAGTCTAAGGCTGTTCTTGCTCTAGAGAATAATGATCTTAATGTGGAGAAGGCTATGCAAGATGTTTATCATGAGAAAATCACCAATGCTCAGTTATATGACTATATCTGGGGAGAACTGGAAGGCGGAGGGATTAGAAAGACGCAAAATGACAAAGTAGGAAAGATGATCACCGAGAAACAGCATGGGGATAATGTTAGTGTTTGTTGTATACTAATGTAAAAACTGTTATACTTACTTTTCAGTATCTTCATCGACTACTAATGGCTGAATACAAGTTACCTACTACTAATCATTGTGAAGTATTAGTTCATCTGGTGAGGGAGTGTAACCTATCACTGGGAGCTTGTCTTGATGTGGCCATGACTAATGATGATATTGAAAAAGCCACAAACCTCCTTACTCAGGAGTGTCCAATATGTATTGTAGTATACACAAGAGATGAGGTAAGTATGTACATGTTTATTACAATAACGGTACCACCAAATAACATGTATGAAACCTTTGCCATCATTTACATGGTCAAATTAATAACTTTTAAAACTTTTCTGGCTCTTGCTCCCTTTTGGCAAGGGAGCTGGAATATAGAGGTAAAATGTTGGGCGTATGAGCAATTGAGCTATAGCTTTTGCAGATGCAGGGGTTCTCTTTGATACTCCTTGATCTTGGTAGCCGATACCCCATGTTCCAGACTGTATTAGACATGAAAACATGCGTAGTCTATCAAAGAATTGGGGGATACTACAACACTAGCCCAGCTATGCAGTGATTTCACAGGCTATCAAAGCAAATTTTTATCTTTGTACCATATGCATACAAATTTTTGAGGATTTTGTGGATATTGAGCTGTCTGCAAATTTTCCTTGAAAATTAACAAAGTTTCCCTAAACGGGTAGTCTTGAGTGATAAACAAGTGATCCACAAAACTGTGGAAATCCTGAGAATCATCAATCTGCTAAAATTGGATACCTCAAAAATTTGTACAGACAAATGAGACCACTTAAATATGATTGAAACACGATTAACATGGTCAGCCATAAGTAAGCTATGTTGTATTAAGAAATAGTAGCAGAAGCAAAAGGTACCGAACATTTACCGTAGTACATTTTCCCTCCCGTATAAATGCTGTTAAGAAAATTTTATTCAAGGAAGTATCCCTGGCATATACAGTGTATGAGTAAGTCTCATTATCTAAAGTGGTCCTCCTTGTTTAGTATGTACATATTGAAAACCAAATAATAACAGTTTTGTTTTTGGTTAGATGGTTAACATGGTCCATTGTGACCATGCTCTTTGTAAGGATTGTTTTGTCAGTCACTTCACTTTGATGATTGGGGAGAAAAGTATCAAACACTTCAACTGTCCATGTTGTGGGGAGCCAGACATGTCATCAGACGCTATCGATATGGACCTATATCTACAAATGTTCAGTGGCTTGATACAATCCTATCTGAACAAGGAGTGTTATGACTTGTGTAGTCAGAAACTGAACGAACATGCCATGATAAAAAATCCCAATTTTTGCTGGTGTATTAAAGTGAGTTGTTTTTTTTTGTATTTATTTACTTAATGTGTGTGGTTTTTCTAGTGCACAACTGGCTTCATTAATGAAGTTGGTAGACGGATGGTACAGTGTCCTAACATGGAATGCAGTCAACAGATGTGTTTTCAGTGTAAAAAACCTGTAAGGATGCTTATAGTGATTTATTATTGTAAGTGTGATTTACTTAGTGGGAAGCAGCACATGATGGTCTATCCTGTGAACAGTTTGCTCAGTGGGAGATAGACAATGATCCTAAACTACAAGCACAGGGACTGGCTGCCTATCTCAATGAGGAGGGAATCGGTTAGTAGCAACTATGCCTTGTTAATCTTTAACATTACAACAATAGAGTGTCCATCTTGTGGGTTCAAGTATGCTCTGGCTAAAGGAGGATGTATGCATTTTCGATGTGGCCAATGTCCTGCAGAGTTCTGTAGTGGATGTAATGGATTATTTAAGAAGGTGTTGAAAGGGAGACATTTTGTTTTAACATTAATAACTGCTGTAATGTTTTAGGATTGTGTCAAATACGAGTCATGTCGTAACAAGGGTCTTCATGCTCATCATCCTCGTGACTGCTTGTTCTATCTTCGTGATGAAAGTGTTGATGACCTTCAGAAACTACTTGCTGACAATAATGTACAGTTTGACACTGAACCACCTAAAGGACAAGTAGATGCTGAAACTGCAAAGGGGATCCAAGCTGTTGAGGGATTAGCAGGTAAGGCCGTGTAGTGTTTTTTAAAAGGACCTTTTTAATGATGCCTCTGTAGATGCCCAACCAGTACTGCCACTTGCTGCCCCACCAGTACTGAAGTGTCGTGTGATGTTGCAGAAGGAGAATCCCGGAGGTACTCCATTAGATGAGGAATGTGGAGATGCAGTGGAGAGTGGCCATGCCGGATTGTGCGAGTGAGTGATTTCTCTTAGAAGTTTTAGTACGTAGAATAATTGCCTTTTTATCCGAGCATTGATGTTATCAGACAGTAGTTTATAATAGTGAGCACATTTGGTTAATTGTGACCGGATCTGCGAAAACAGGACATAATTGCGTTTTCCCCCAATTCCTGTTTATTGAATATTTATAATCTACGTAGCCAAGTGTACCCACTGGCAAAATTTCAGCTTCATATGCCAAACACTCTGGGAGTTACAGTCCTACAAAGCAGCAACAACAGAAAAATCATTTGTACAGCAAGTATAGGGAGAATAAATTACAGGCGCTTATAAAAACGGTTGTAACTTACCAATGGATCAAGGTACAGAGCTAAACTTTTCACCATCATGTTTGCCATGAACAGGGGAATGAATTACTGGTTAAGTTTTTCCTTTACTCACCCTTCTTCACTGCATACAAAGGCGAAATTCGTGAAGAAAAATCGATCGCGTACGATCGCTTCGACATGATGTAAACAAACGCTCATTACTTACGTGTCCTTGAGTCTACTGCAACGAAACAAAGATTTTCCAACTACTCTTGAGCAGGCGAATAAGGTGATATCCAGGTTTTTATTGTTAGTCTCTTCCTTCACTAAAAAAGAGGGGTTAAAAAAATTTACGGAATTTTTCAATAATACGCAAGTATTTCACCCAATGTATTCAATGCTTTATACTGTAAATTTAGGCTTGTGCGATTATGTCCCTGTTTTGCAGATCCGGTCACAATTTATATGTGATGGTTCTACTTTACATGTAATATATTTAATTGAATAGTCACTTTTAAAGTAAATTAGTAATCACCAGTCATGATAATGACTCACCTTGACTGCAAAGTCTGCATGGGTGTAAACTGGGTGTTGTCAGAAATGATTTGCTATTTAAGTTTAACAGATGTGTTGGCTGGTCAGATATGCCTCGTTTGCACACCTGTGTCCACATCATGTGATGTGATCTGAATTGTGGGGGACAGGACTTTTGGGGAATACCTAGTTATACCATGTTTAGCTGTTTTATTGCTAACATTGTGTTATTGTGTCAAGTTTGTCTTGTTGATCAGGAAACACTACAAGGAGTATTTGGTGTACAAGATCAATCAGAGTCATCTTGATCCTCTACCTTTGTGTCATGAACTTGGTCCACTACGAGCCATGTTGATCAGAGATGAGATAAAAGTTCCTGACCAACAAGCTGGTGAAACAGAAGAACAATATTGTGAACGACTGAGACAAGTATGATTGTTTGATTGTGACTACTTAATTATCGAGATTTCTTTTATATAGCTCATCGAAGAGAAGCTTCCATTGAAAGAAAGAAAAGTACTTAATTTTTAGACTTTGCTAATAATGATATTAAAATTTGTATTACATTTTGTTTGATGTTCCTGATTGTGGTAAAAACCTCATGGTGTGATCAAAACGTTTCTCCTAGGTAGCTAGTTGGCTGATATGCTGTAAGGAAATATCTTTTTTAAGTGGCTATATACCATGCACACTACACTCTATGCATGCATCACTGTATAGCTGTATCTACCCACACGTTGCAGTCCCATGCATCTAAGAGTTCATAATAGATAAATTTCATAGTGGCAAGTTATAACACAATAAAAACTGTTGCCCCATGCAACTTAAGTTTAACATTATTATTTTTTGTAGGTGTCAATTTCTAAAGTAACCTCTCTAAGCATATTGTAGGTCATGAGATAAGGCATTTTGAAGTTTGTAGTTTCCCGGCACCAGTTGCCCTTCTCAGATATATAAAATAGATAAGCAAAAATTCAAAAAATGTCAAATCTCAATTTCACAGTATTTGTAGGTGCAAATGTCACTCTCCAATATTTAATTGGATAGTGTATGTAGGTCATAAGCATTGCTTTGGGTCAGTCCTTACAAAATAATATAGCTAGAGACTCAGGTCACCGTTCAATTAGGTGTGCATGTATAAAAACTTATGATTGAATTTTGTGAGTTCTGCCTTCAGTGTTATAATAGAGATTTGATTGATGACAGTACAGTAACATTAACAAGTAAGCTTTGATTCTATCATTTTGAAAAATAGTTACTCATCACTTTTATCCCACCAAGCTAACTATTATAAAAGCAATCATAGCCATAATACACCATATAACTGCATGATCCTAATTGTTTCACTTTTGTATGTTTGTACTTCACTAACCAAAATAAATAAGTTTAATAGCTCCAGACACAGACACGCAAACTCAGCTCAGTTACTACTATACATCTGTTTATCATAGTCGATTGTCCTGTTTGTGACACAACCTGAATTATGGAGTACAATACACACCTAATTGGCTTCAATGGCTAGGTAGTTTATATAGTACAAAAAAAATGCAGTATTTAAAACATGATTGCCACTGAGCTAGTAACTATTGTACAGCTTTTGACATAGTTAACTTTGTTGCTATATTGCGTAACTAACTATATACCCCAGCTCTGAGCTCAATCTTTTGATTTCTGTACGGCGCGCGGTATGTAGAACGTGCGCATGCGCGTATTTACATTCATAGACGCATCTAGTTTTTAGAGGCGTTTATAAGCATGGCTGATTCTCTACACTGGTTAACATCCAAACAAGGCGACAGTTGGACGAGTAGCAGTATTGGACCGCTACTGACTATGGAGCGACTCAATTTACTACTAGAAGACTACTCTAGCCTGGACACCAGCACTAAGACGTATTTACTGTTAGCCATCGCTAACTTGTCGCCCAGGGCTATCAAGACTAATGCCAAACAATTGTATCAGGTATGAAATGGCCTAGTACTTAAGATTTATATCACTACTTAGTGTAAGGGGCGCTTAACAAGGGTGCGTTTAATAAGAGTAATGTTACCAGATGTGCTTATAAACAAAGATATTAGTTACGGAGCTCTAATATCTGTGATGGTAGCTGAATGTTAATGTTATCTTTTTTTCCCCATCAATCATTAGATAATTTGCCGATGTGGTAAGGACGAGGAGCAGTGGGTTCGAGTGATGGCAGAGGTGGTAAAGCCATTGTTGGAAACTCAGTCACTAGAGGCAGCAGTTAGTGGTAGCATCCACAATGATGTGATGGAAACATTGAGGAGTGTGTGTGAGTAATGAGTATGTACTAGAACCTTGGCATTCAGAACCAGAACATGTTTGGTTAGGTCCAGTGCAGCTTTGTTCATGTTGGAGCTTCTTTCATTGTTAGTATTGTATATTATCCACCACACAGTTGCCAAACATGGTCATAGCTTCACACACAAGCCACAGCACTGGGCATATCTGAACACATCGTCTTTGGAACGCACGCCGTTATACTGCCGTACAACTTCCCGTCAACCATTTGTGCTACAGAAGCCACCTAGTTCACATAACTTACGCAAAGAGATCTTCCATAGAGGTATGAGACATACTGTCAAGCTAGTTTTGCACATTCATCTCTCTTGTCTGTAGCTTCTTTGGGTGGAAGCCATAGTAGTAACAAGGGTACAGCAGTGCAGGAGAAGGCTCCTACACAGAGAACACACGAGCCTTCACCTGCTGCTTTTGTGTCATCATCAAGAAAGTCAATTCCAATTCCGGGTCTCCATGCCCGGGTGCAGAGAGAATCACGTACAAAGGTGAGATTTCTTTAATACTAATGAAAATTGTTAAGAATATTTGCTGTAGTTGTTAGACATTTCTGATATGCCACCAGCCAGAAAAAAGAGAAGAGGTGTGCGTATGTGTCTGTGTGTGTACATGCATGCTTAGTGTTTCATTATAAATTTTCAGCTACAAGCTTATGTTTTTACAGAATCAGATGCAACTACAGTCAAAATATCGAGACAAGATTCAGTATCATCATCAGTACCACCCACGCCTTCTCCAGTGGAGAAGACAGCTCCACCCACCATCACTCGACCAGACTATGCAGTAGGACTGGGTCCTGACACAACCTCAACTCCTTATGGTGACCAACAGCAGACCAGCTCTGCTGTCAGCCAACCTACCCCTCTCACCCCTATCACTCCTAGTATGATGGGATCATTTCTTGTTCTGTATCTAGTTTTAAATGTATGTAGGTTTACCATCCACTCCGATATCTCAGTTCCCAGCTTATCCGAAGTCAGCGTCATTAGGATCGGCAGCAGCAGCTGCTGCACAGCCTGTGCCTACCACGCCCACCACACCATCCCAGCCTGCTCCTGTCAAACTACAGCTGAACAAACAGCAACTTGCTGTGGCTCATAAGATGTTTGAAGAGGCACCAACACTCACACGAGATCAGAAGGCACTCATACTTGGCTTTATGGCCGGCTCAAGAGGTATAAACTTTGAGCTATGTTTGTAGTAAAATCTGTAACTTAAGACACTTACTTGAGGTCCCCAAGTATCCCTTAATGCATAAACTAACTTGGAAAATCAAACACCTTGCCACATAAACTTATTTCTCATCCTTGCCCGTGGTGCCACTTTCCTCAGTGGAGTCTGTCTGGTTAGCAGCTAAGCACAGGGCAACTGTGTGCTGCCAAATCGAGTATGTGTCCTTCAGAAATACTATTATATTAAGAATATCAAAAATACATTAAAAGATCTTACCTGTATTTGTAACGTACTACACAGATTACTATATTGCTTGTCTGATTTGAACGAATCCTTTGACTATTATAACTGCTTTATCAGAGTATCATGACTGTTCTATTAGAGTATCTCAACCTTGCAATACAAACACCTCTGGTGTACCCTATTGGTTTTCCTTACGTATTTGTACCATTGGTGGCTGAAAATAACGAGTAAAGGTCCTAAGAGCCCCAGCTATCCCATACCTTAGGACTACGTTAAGTGTCCTAATTTAAGGGTCACAGGAGTGAGACCATAAAATATCCACTTTTCAGGGTGTCTGAAGTTCCACTGTAGAGTTGGGGAAATTATCCTTTGTATATTCTCATGATGTTTTGTTTCCTAGATAACCCGTATCCAGAGAAGGGTCATATTCTCACTATTATACTGAATGAGAAGAGACTGCAGGAGACTGTGGTGGGACCAATGGGACAACAGACAGTGAGAAATGTCATTGTTCAGACAGCATTTGAAATGAATTACAAGAATGGACTATGGAGGAAGCTACAGATCAAAAGACCTGTAACTACAATAACTACTAGTTGACATGTGTGCACGTCCGATTTCTATATTTCTTGTATATAACAAACATATTAATGCACGACATTGCGTCAATCTTCTTTCTACAAGGCTAATTACCGAATACCACAATCGAAAATTTTAGTGATAGGTAAACACGTTGCCATAGTCACGCACTGACAAAATGGCTTCTTTACACGACGAAACTTGACCGATACAAGCCTATCAAAGATGGCTACGAGTGACAAGGTATGATGAGTGTGTTCTAAAATAGCAGTTCATGTTAGCGATGGTGTTTCTTAGTATGTACTGCAAGCGCAGAGGAGGTCGGAGGGGTCTCAGAGGTCTCTGGACAGCGCAACAAGGCTACCGCCCATCTCACAACGCGTACCGTCACTAACTAAATTCAAGTCTACACGGTATGAGGAGAGCCCGTTGTTTAAGTACCGCAGGAGTAAAGAAATTGAGAACAAAGTTGCTGATATAATGTAAGAATATGTTTAAGGCTTGTAAGCATTGAGGTATGGTGTGGTGCATCGTGTAGAGAAGAGAGGGCTGCAAAAAGTTTGTTGGTGACTACACAGATTAATAGAAAGAGACCCAAACCACCATCTTCTCCTGAACTGCCAGATGAAATGATGAGCAAAGAAAGAAAAATAAGAGTACGCCCTACTCAATGCACAACTGAACACAGTCACACACATGTACACACAATTTGTTTGTTATTTTATAATTCTCTACCACAGTTGAATTATGAATTCCTGAGAAAGTGTGTAGCATCAGGCCCAGTCACTCCCATGGGAGAGGCCACGTGGGAGAATATCCTCAGTAAATTACCAATACCTCATAAGAAAATTACCATCAACCAGCAACCACTGATCGAGGTTTTGGACAAGGAGATCCGTAATCTGTATGAAGAGACTATAAGAAAAACTACTGGTGAGAAAGGAATGTAGTTGTGCAATTGTACTTCAGCCATTTTAGTTCAAATGATGTTGGTTAAGCCAGTGGTGTATGGGCTTACACCAGACCCGGAACTTCACAAAGAACCACTGTATGTAACGTAACATTTGTGTTAAATGATATGTAATGCATATCACCCACTAGGGGGCTTGATTATTCGACTCCGTGGAGGCAACGCTATGAAGAATCACGAATTGCACTTAGTAGATCTTTAAACACTGTCTTTCCTATATTACAGCAAGTGTCACTAACATGGGAACCACACAAAGACACTCTAATAGTAGATCCAGCTAAACTAAAGTTAGTGAATAAATCTTGTACATCCTCTTACATACGAAATTGGGTGCGTTGTACACAGATTTAAGTCAGTTTATGGGAAAGAAGAATTTGAGACGACTATAACTAAGGAAGTAGAGACGGCTAACTTTGATCTAAAAGAACGCTGGTACCCAAAAGTGAAGTCTTTGTTCAATGATGAGAACAAGACACCGAAACTGCCTAAAGAAAGAATGGAGAGCTTTTATGAATGCCTGTACACACTTATTTCAAACAAGGTAACAAAATAAGACATCTTCATACTATTGTAACCTGTGTTCTTTCAGATAAAAAATGTTCTAGCTAGTAGTATTAAAGCATACGAAGCTTTATTTGACCCTGACAATGTTTTAAACTTACCACGGTTCAGACTACAGTTGGAAGTTGATAAGGACCAAAATCAAATCCAGTTCTATCCCTACCTAGATGAACTAGAAAATACTATTGGAACATTTGTAGTCACTAAAGTGTGCAGTGCTGGACAGGATCTGGAAACTATACAGGTAAGGCCGTATCTATTTGAAAAGTTGTTGCTTGGACTCGACCAACCCAGATTTTGATTAATAAAAAGGAAATAATAAGACCACGTGACACATAGAAATTGTTCAAAATTGTCAAGATATTCTAATAGAATAGTCTGTGCATGGATACAATTTTTTTAATCTCAACAGTAATGTTATCTGTAGGTGTAGATTTTACTTAAAACCAATGTTCCCCACCCTTGGATAAGAGAATTTGATATACCAAAACATGTCTGTATACAGTACAGTGTGAAATGTTCTATTTTTTTCTACCTCTACTGATCTATTATTTTTTGAAATAATACGGCTTAATTGTAACGAGAAATCATACACATGTTTGAAACTAGTTGGTTTTTTTGTTTGTTTGTTTGTTTGTTTGTTTAACCGACTGACCCAATTTGTTGTAAAATAAATCCGAGTGACAACTTTTCAAATGGGTATGGCCTAAGGCTGTTACAGTGATATCTGTGAACCGTATATCCATCCGATACACACAGTATGCATATATATAGCATACACATGCAGGCACTCACGAGCACAAAGACAAAATATCTATGATGGAATATACTCCTTTACAGTCATGGATGTCTGGTGCTGCTAGTGAGACGTGTATCAACTGCAAATTAGATGAGTCAGTGACCAGAGGAAGCATACAATACCTCAGGTTGGCAGTTAAGAGGAACTTTGCGGGAGTACTACAACACAAGAATTATTATGGTATATTTCGTTCTTGAGTATGTTACAGTATGTGTGCTGTTGTATAGACAATAAGTGTGCTTACATTCTTGTAATATATGCAATTTTTCCGCTAGTCAAACACTACAATTTTCTCCTGGATGGCACAGCTGATGCCTCAGTCAAATCATTCTTGGAAGGAGACCGGGAACTAGAGGAGTTTCAAAAAGTAATACATACCATAGAATATTGCACACAACAGTGTACAGTACAGTACGTAAGGGTACGATTTGAAAGATTCCCCTTAATTTTTATTTTGAATCTTAACATTCTGTTTAACTCACTAACAGCACTTCTGGACTGTTGTTACAGGAGATTGACTATTACCGTCAAGTAGCTAAGGAGATTAGTGGACTGGATAATGTCCAGATGTATGACATGGTGAGGTTGGAGTGTGATAATATTAAGAAGAGTCTCATGGACTGTGCCATACACTACTCTGACATGTTACTTGAAAGATTAGTCACAATACACATGGATGATAACCAGAGGTGTGTGTGTGTGTGTGTGTGTGTGTTCCAATTCACATACAATACGCATACCCTCACAGGATCATCCGAGAGTATGTCACATTTAAGACCCGATCACTTACTGAGCCAGCAGACTCCAAAGAAATGATGGAGCTGATATCTTACATGGAAGAATCCAAGACTACACTTGTAAAAACACTGGAGCAAGATGTGCAGAGCTCTTTAAAGAGACTTGGTTATTTGTTGGATGTATACAACTTCACTGCAGTTGATATGGAACTAAACCAGTCCACCCTGACATGGCCGAAGAGACTAGACCCAATCTTTGAGCAAAATGAGCAGGTAATATAATCCCCACTGCTATGGGGTGACAGTGACACACTGGTGATGTATGGTATACTATAGATTGTAGAAGAGTCTAAACATAAAGGAGAAACTGCTCTGACTGATAAACAAGAGAAGGCTTTGATTGAAATTGAGAAATGCCATGGGTATGTTTGAGCACTATTTAATGCACTTTTAATTCACTAATTATTGGATTTCAGGAAAGTGGATGAATTCCAGAATTATGCTGATATGGAGTCAATGCTGCAATACTGTAAAGACGTACAAATGATCCAACGAAGACTTACTGAGATTCAAGAACAAGTGAACCAAATTAACAAGGTAAGAAACAATCATGTTTTGCAGTACACTATACTGATATCACAACTTCTAGGAAGAAGAACTGTTTAAGTGGACACCGACTACGTACCCTGAATTGGATGAGATCCACGTCCTGCTTGATCCATATCAGAAACTATTTTCCACCATTTTGAAATGGCAGAAGGCAGAAAAGAAATTTATGGACGGAGCATTTCA
This sequence comes from Dysidea avara, assembly GCF_963678975.1. Lineage (NCBI taxonomy): Eukaryota > Metazoa > Porifera > Demospongiae > Dictyoceratida > Dysideidae > Dysidea > Dysidea avara. The sequence goes on along the minus strand of NC_089279.1, from coordinate 7,099,707 downwards.
AGACCTCAATGCAGAGACCACCCAAGCTGAGGTACTCTCAAAATCATTATATATATTAGCCTAGTAACTGAAACAGGTGGAGGAATTTGGTAGGGATATTTACAAGTTGGTGAAGACATTCACCCAGAAAGCTAAGCAAGCAAACAAGTCCAGAGACATTGGTGGAGGGGTAAAATGAGTTACATTCAGAGCTGTTCTAATGGTCTATATTCTTAGGTAAGGAGAGGTGAATCAGAGAGCAAAGAAGATCTCACATTTCCTCCACTAAAAATGACCCAGACTGCACTAGAAGAAACTAAAGATTTTAAAGAACATCTTCCCTTAGTGCATATCTTGTGTAATCCTGGACTGAGGCAACGTCATTGGGATAAGGTAGGTATTTGTGACTGTTCTATTAGAGTATTTAGCAGTAGTTTTATTGGAGAATTATTCCTGTGTGATGTTTATTATCTTCCTGTTCAGTTCTCCAAGCTAGTTGGGTTTGACATCGCCCCTGACTCGGGCACCACACTACGTAAGATGTTGAAGAATAATTTCACACCTTTCCTTGAGCAGATGGAGTCCATCAGTGCTGGTGCTAGCAAGGCAAGTTTGTTCATTCCCTCACTAGGAGCATTATCTTCCCCTAGGGAAAATGAAATCCTACCTAGGGAATTACCTTCTTGTGTATTTTCTACAGGAGTATTCCCTAGAAAAAGCCATGCAGAGAATGGTGGATGATTGGGAGCCAATCATCTTCAGTACAACCTTGTACAGAGACTCAGGTAATGTGCCATTATAGAATGTATGCATTGTACAGTATTATATTATGTGAATCCTAATAAAGGCGATGTAAAATTTAAAAGAGTTTCTGTGTTAGTTTTTAATCTTGTTATTTTCCCTAGGGGTATCTATATTGA